>NW_020955408.1:1720532-1782347 GCF_003031625.1 Empidonax traillii
GCAACTCACGTAATGGTCACGGACAAATAAAGCATGCTGAGATACACAGGTCTTTGATTTTGGTGCCTCTCTGATAGTTAAAGAAAATGAAAATCTGGTTGTAACAAGTTTACCATCATTTGGCCACTTACAGGTACTTACCAATAAAGCTGAGTCAGCTGCTTTCCCAGCTTTGTTGGCTGCTTCCTCTGCTGCCTTGATGGCATTAATAATATTGTCATAGGCAGTAGAAGCTTCCACAGCACAGCCTACCAACTCATCCTTCCTGGCACTGTTCTTAATTCTGTGGGAAAAAGGGTAAAAAATGCAGCCTTCTGCAAAGACTGTGGACTTTGAGAAGTATTCTGAACAGATCAGAACTCGGGCTTTTCTAAGTAATGCAAATACAGAAAATGTTTTTCAGTTAGATCTGTAACTTCATTCTGCAAAAATATCAAACTTGGAGGCAGACCAATATGCAAAGATTCTTCTGAAGAGTGAATAAATTCAGGCATGTGGAAAAGCACAACTGTGGGCCTCCAAAACAGCATTTAAATGATTGAGAGAATTTACCAAAGCGCATGGTCAATACAGCACCTCAATCATAGCCCTCCAAATATATTTCAGTTAAGAGGAATTCATAGAACTGTAGATTCCAGATCATCTCTGGCTGCTCCAGCATCATAATGAAGCACAAAAATGGAGCAACTACAAGACCTTTTTGTTTTCCCCAAGAACCAGCGCAGCGGCTCTGGATTCAGAAACCACAGACAAAAATCTCTTCTACCCACTCCCCATGAACTACACAATTGTCCAGTATTAGCTGCCTTGTATCTGTGAGAACAGTGTCTTCTTAACTGAAAAAAATAACAGTGAAAACTAACAAAAAAAAAAAAAAAAAAAGAAAATGTGGGAGTTTTTGACTAAGAATTTTCCAGTTGAGTTAGGTATTTTGGAATTTAACTTTTTGAGGCTCATTGGTGTAATGACAAATGAAAATAATTTGCAAAGGAAAAAATAAATCAGGATTTCATTTTTTTTCTCATTTTCTTCTGATGTATCACAGAAGGCCTCCAAAAACTCTCATAATTCCCACACAAAGTACAAAAAATGGAAAGAGAAACACTTGATTCCTATCAAGTTTATCATATTTTTGCCTTTCTAGAAGATTTCTTGAAGGATGGGAAAACTATAGGAAGTCTTTTCCTCAGTAATGCTAAGCAGGTGTGTCTGAAGACTGCCAAGATAACATTTCTTCCAATTATTTGCCTCAGTTCACTGACATCATAAAAGCATCCCCGAGTACGAGTACTGGAAATAACTCTACAAAAAAGATATGCTAAACATCTTCCTACTCTGCACATGAGGACTTTCTCTTGTTAGTAAGATGTTAATGAAGTGTTAGTGCAATAGTATAAAAAAGTATCATGGGAGTTCCCACCTCTGGGGGAAAAAAAATCAGTAAAAATACAGTAAGACCTGGTTTGTGGAGAAAGAAGAAAACTTCTCTACATTACGAAGACATAGAAAAAGACCAACTTAATTTCTCTCTAACTTTGCAAATGGTTATTAAAGCAAGTGAAGTTACGGACAGACCCCTACAACCATGGATGTTCTGTACAAAAATTACTCATTTATAGGAATGGCAACATACTCTTCCAGTTGTTTAGCCAAGTCTTGCAAAGATTTGGCATGTTCCTCAGCCCTCACTACCAATGGTTCTTTGCTTGCTGATGAGAGATTTGTCAGTTTTTCATTCATATCCTTCCTTGCTCCATCCAGCTGAGCAGCCAGGCTTTCATATTCCTATGGATTTATAAAGATAAAATTTTATTTGTATTTGTACATGCTTGATTTTGTACTCATCTACTTTAGTGTTACATATACTTTGCATCTGAGGAGACCAAGAGGAAAAACATTATATTCCAACTTAATCTGCAGGTTATTGGAAACAAGTGTTAGTTATTACATTATGCATCCAGACCCATTACATAAAACCTGAGTCAGAGCAAAGGTCCTTCTAGTCCAGAATTCCATCTCTGACTGTGGCTAAACACAATTGCCCAGAAAGAAATACAAGAACAGCACAATTGCCTATGGTATTTCTCACAGACGTTCTCCCAAATTCTGACATCTGGAGTTCAGTACCTTCCTCAGGCAGATGACAACCCTCAACGAGCTTCCCTTACAGAAACCTGTGCAGGCAGACTCCTTTTGCATCCAGGATGGACAGTGAGATGTTTTGTTGTGAGGCTCAAACAAGCCCCATCTCCCAGCTATGCTACCCATTACAGTGACAGTAGGAAATTGGGGTTTTTAACCTTGTCTTAAGAAGATTAACTATACCTCTTTGCTCTTTTGCAACAATCCAAGTACGCTGTTAGCTTGCATCAGGGAAGACCGGGCAGAGCTCAGAACAGTCAAGACACTATTCTGTTGCACCTTTGCCTCCTCAATCCGTTTCTGAGGAAAAAAGAAAAGTTGAACAACGTGTGATTGGGTTAAAAATAAGGGGCAGGAAAAACCATATCTACTTAATCCAGCTGGCAGTAGGATTTACTGAAGGTACTGTTGCTGTGTTAGTCAAATGCCTCTACAATGTTTAAGAAATAATGCTATCCTATTAGAAGAGAAAACTCAGGATTCTGCACTAGTACAGCATAAAGCTGGACAGCAGATTGCAGTAGTTTAGTTACTAGCAGTCATCATAAAAGGAGTATGGATCAGCTGAGATGGACTGTTGAGACAGACCATCTAAGTGTCTGATCTCTCAAACCTGCAAACTTTAAACCTGGAAACTTAAAAAACAGCTCCCTGGTGACTACTCTGATCTTTCGTGTTCTTTGAAAAGCAGAAATCAAAAGATTACACTATATCTTCATCTGGGGATCTTACCAGAAAGGGGGTGTGAACTCTCCCCACCTTATCTTCTTGAAAGCTCCGAGGGGATTGAAGCCCCTCAGTCTCAGGCAGCCCTGTGGCAACCCACAGCGTAGCTCCAGGATAATGGCACACCACAAACACAGTCAGACAAGTGGTGCTGCAGGTAAGGATGTTCTAGCTCCCTTCAGCTGGGCTTCTATAATTTTAACGTGCCAAATCTCTCTACCACAGAAGTGTATCAGGAGATGTAAGACCTGTACATACGGATACACTTTTAACGCAACTGTGCACGCTTATGGAACACACATAATGTCCAGTCCATGAACATAAAGGTTCAATTAAATATTGAAATGGAATGTTGAATGAAGGAATTCTTTTGTTGAAGCAGTGCTAGAAAACTGTATGGACACGAGTGTGCTAAACCAGTGATATATTTCAGCAAAATCACAATTAAAAGAATGGGTGCTGCAGCACACACTTATTTCTTGCACTATTTTACCAGCTCTAAAAATCAAACATTGCTCAGGAAGGACATGTGTTTCTTGTCAAATTTCTGATGAGACCTCAGATGCAGTTCTGTAGAATGCTAATCCTAAATAATGTAACAGTATTGCACACATTTTTGCTCCCATCTTTCACGGGTGCTAAAGCCAAATACTTCAAAGCACTTTCTATGAAAAGTACATCAGCATCAGGAATTTGATATAGCATAGGAAACAAAAACACCAGAGGCAGCTGAAGTGCTAGGGAGAGACTCTTCTTCCCCGCTCTTACGACAGTTATGTCTTGGTCACACAAAGAGACCACAAGTGGGACTAGACTATTTTTATATCTATCCATACACATATCAAATGATGGAAAGAGACCCTGGAGAAAGTCTAAAGGATTAGCGCTGCTTGGCTTTGCAAGGTCAAAAGCAGCAATCAAAAGCTTCTTATCTCCCAAGTTTTAATTTCTTCTCCAGAAGCCCAACATTACCTTAATGTCTTCCAACAGAACTCCATTATCTCTGTTTAGGTTTTCAGCCTGCTTGATTTGCCCTGTTGCATCATTCAGAGCTTCACGAAGGTCAGTGATTTTGGATTCATATTCATTCAATGAATCCCTCACAGCTTTAATAAGCCCATGATTTTCTTGGTGGTACTTTTGTAGTTCATTCTTAATACGTGTCAGTACTGCAGTATCAGGATCAAGAAGAAAAGTTTTGTTCAGAGAAGAAGAGAAGCAGAACAAACTTCATTCAAAAGGGCTTGGCATTTAGGATCAGAAAGTTGTGCTTGTGGGCACTGAGCATCCTTTGCAATGCTCATCTCAGTGTTACTATAGCAGAGACAGTATTCAGCATCTCCTTGGATCAAATCTGCTCACTAGTTTGCTGCTGCAGACACAGAGCACAGATAAACACTTTCTAAATTACCTAAGGATGAGGCTGATCTGCAAATACTAAAGAATTTTCCTTTTTTTATATGGAACTAACATAATTTCATCAGCAGTTTCAACTGCAATGTAGACATCTATCCTCCCCAATCAATGGAGAGATATGGGCACATGTAATCTCAAAGAGTGTTAGAACACAAAAGAGATCAAACTAATCTCTTAATAGTGGTATTTCACTGCCTGCAAAATAGATACAGTAGAGTTTCCCAGAGGCAGGTATCAAAGTTGGGGGAAATTATCTATCAGTCTTAATCTTTTACATTCCTCAGCTATGCCCCTGGTTAGGGGGGCTGTTCTTGCTGTCTTTCATGTCTGGAATGAAGTTTCTGAATGTCCCAGTCAAACATGTGCAGAGATAACACAAAACCAGAGAACAACTAGTGCAACTAGAGCTTCTGAATTTCCTAATCCTTGTACGATCTGGCCCTCAAACTAATCAAGCAGCTTCTGAAAATCTGTTGTTAAATTAAACCTGTAATTTCTCTAAAATAGCTGTACATACCGCAGCCTACATATTATAATACACAGAAGTGGTACACAGGTGTATTATAATGTCTACATCTTTATTTTACTGAGATTGATCTAATTACAAAAGAATGATCTACTGGGTTTCTTCCCCAACTCAGTTTCTTCCAAAACAAACTAAAAATGCCTTTAAATCCTCTCCCAAGCTACCACTTTCCTGTTGGCTAACAACTGCTACAGATCCCAGGGATTCACTCCAAAAGGCCCCTCCCTGCACTCCATCCCAAAAAATCAATAATGCTCCAGTTTTAAGACTGATTTTCCTAGAGAGTAAGAAGCTGAGAGAATAAGCACTTACACCGCTGAGCTTCTGTTCGCTCCTTCTCTGCCTCGGCTTGAAGTTGGCCAAAGTTGCGATTTCGCATCTCATTCATCATGCGCTGAGCTTCTGCCAGTTCTTCAGAGGCATCTCCCAAGGGCAAGCTGTTACCTTCCACGTTGGTACCAGCTATTTGCTCCAGGAGCACTGAAAGAAAGCATTGTCAAAGTCAAAGAGAGAATGAGCTCAAGCCTATTCAAAAGACACAAATGACAGGGCCGATCTCTTTTCTGAAATAGACAGGCCTGCTCCTGAATTCCTCAATGAAGCTGATCCATTTTGTATTAATTCTATTAAGATGAAAAGTATTCCATGTCACACAACCAGAGCTAGTAAGATGGCGTTGAGGTTGAAATTTGTCCCAAATGACCGATTTCACAGCAATAATTTTGAGCTTCTAACTTTAAAGAGCCTGTGATGGCAACCTAGAATAAAGCGAGACTTAAGTCAAGATAGTCAATTTGTTGTTCTCAATGTCCCTGTGGTGAAGCTTCTCTGTCCCTATTCACTCCATAGGGAAGGTAGGCTCCTAAACTAACATTATATAATAGATTTCTAATAGGAAGAGTGAATTCCACAGCTATGACTAAATTCTGACTTATGAAGTTGTTTTCTAAGAAAACCTGTCCTGCTTAATTAAGAACACTGTAAATAAACTGAGACGATTCCATAAAACAAAATCATGTTATGGAGTTAGAAACTATTTTTTACCTTGTATATTGTTGACAACTATTTGTATTCGTGAAACCAAATCCTTTCCCTTCTGATGAGTTTGGCCAAAATTATTAAATAATCTCTCAGCTTCTTTGTAGTTCATTTCAGCCTAGCAAGGAAAAAAAAATTAGATTAAAAATATCTGGATACAGCATGCCAATATATTGTCAGGAGACGTGTATTTTTAAATTGATTTATTAAGTCACCTTTTCCTGAAGAGCATTTACATCACTATTTAGTTTAGTGAATTCTGTCTCCAACTCATCTACCTTTGAACCTTGATTATGAACAACAGAACGGTAGTTGTTCAGTAAGACCTGAAAAGAAAGGAAAAATAATCCATTAAATCAGCCATAAACAGGAGTCAAAAAGCAAAACATTCACTTGGTTAGACCTTTATTCGAGGTATATAAAATCATCATTACTGACATAAAAACTGACCAATTGCTTCCCAAAACCTGTTTTTTATTATCTGTGAGTATAGCAACTGCTATTCCAACCAAAAAAGACCATTTTTTAAGAATTAATTTTGGTAATGGCAACTGGAGTACTGGGTTTTTTCGGTAATGCAGAGACATGAAGTGCTCAAAAAACACAGAGCTAGAGGGAAACCTCAGAAATGTAACTTTCAAGGGGAGCAGGCCTAAGAAAAAGCAGGGATACTAATTCTATTTCAGAGCATGACATAGAAACCACAAGTGAAGGCCAGTGCTGCCATCCCCTTGCAAAAAACCCAAGCTCCTGGGCTCATTTCTTATCCGCTTAATCTGAAATCCACTTTCCTGTTTCTCTGTGCCTACCTTTAAGTCCTTGATGCGTGTTTCCAGACGTCTCATCTGCTCCAGCGTGTGGCTACTTGCATCGACATTTTGCAGCTGAGACTTAATGAGCTGAAGCTCGTCACTGATTGTGCTCAAATCCTTCAGCAGCGTCATCACACAGCTATCGCAAGCTGGAGGGAGCATGAGCAATGGAAATCAATACATATCGCTGATATTTGACACAGAGAACATTTCACTGAGCGCATTAATAAGTGAGATGCAATGGAAATGTTCTGCAGGTTGTCATCTGGTGCTGCCTGAAGAACAAAGGCAACAACAAAGCCCACAGTATTAAGGACAGTGACCAAAGCCAGAAACAAGAAGGAGATCCCATTTACATCTGACTAGCTGACTGCCTCTTTAATCATTTTTCCAAGCGTTTGGCTGAATGTTTGTTTTTAAAATGTTTATTACGGGACACCTCCAGTCCTTTTTAAACTCCGTCGCCCTTTAAAAGGGTCATCACTATGCATCTGAAACCAGCCGAAAGTAATCCAATTGGAGTTCTATTTTATTACTTACAGTCGCAATCTTCATTGGGATCCACATCTTTTGGTTCACTATTGAAACATTCTGAAATCACAAGACTGTCATTAGTAACCAAAGTTTTCTTGTGGAAATACTATTTCATTTTTGCCCTCACTTTTCATGGTTGGCAGCCATTAAAACACAGTGCTGCCCTTCCTCACTGTCAGTGATCTGAAGGTTTGAGCATGCCAAAACATTCAGCTCCCACTTACGCATTGCTGTAAGCAATGTCTTTTCTATCCTTCAAAGAAAACTTACTGTAATCCCCTAATATATGTTTCTTGGGTAGCAGCAGAAGGCCCTCGAGTGTGCTGAACGTATTCCTAGAATTTGCCTAGAATAACACCAGGGGGATTGAAGCCAAGACAGAGTTCAAGAAGCTTTTGGACATCAGTATGTATTTGCTCTCAGGCACATGGTGTGATTCTTGGGACTGTCCTCTGCAGGTCCAGGAGCTGGACATCAGTGATACTTGTGAGTCCCCTCTAACTCAGGATATTTTATTATTCTATGACTATATTGTTAAAGCATTTTACCCTGGACAGAGGTTCAAACCCCTTTACCTACGTTAGTATCCATGCTCAAACCACAGATTTGGATTCCCCAAAGAATGTCTCACCCACAAGGAACTAAGAAATATTAATGGATACCCTTCATACCTGTCACAGCTTGCAAGATTAAGGTACTAATTAAGCTTGAGAGAAATCCACAGTGTATGCACGGAAGGAGGCATTTTATGTAAACCAAGGCATGGAGCTTGGGCCACAGTTTGAGGTGGTATGTAACAAACACTGCTCTCAGACTTTCCAACAGGCCAGCACAAGCGACTGCCTCTCCACAGCGCTCTTTCATTTTGTTCATTTGTTTTACAAACCCTGTTACAAGAAGCCTAACACTCCCCAAGTGAATGTGGAATTGTAACATCCTGGGATCCTAACTTCTGGGAGGAAGAAGAGGAACTGGCTCCTAAAAATCGTATCACACAGATGACAGGAATCTTCCCCATCTTGATGCCCAAATCCCTTTTACAGGCTTGGTCTTACTGCCAAATTATCATCTCCTCTTGAAAATGAACAGGGCAGTGCATGTTGGTCAAAGCTCAAACTTGATTCCCTTGGAGGTCTTTTCCAACCCTAATCATTCTATGTCTTTTAATCTGCAGGAAAAGGATGCACTCGGTATAGGCTGCTGCTGTCAACAACAGCTTGCAACTGTGAGAGGGTACAGTGATAAAACTGGACCTGAACTTTAACAGCAGCATGAAACAGCCTGGAACAAACTGCCTAGATGTGCCATTTCCTTTGCACTAGCACATTAAGTCATCAGGAAGTTAAATGGGATTGGTAGTGATCGTTGCTGCCAAAAGCAGACAAGTCACGAAGAATATATTTGTAAGAGAATGAAGGAAATTATTTTGAAATTCAAATACCCATGCAATTCTGGTGTTGTGTAATTCAGCTAACACCAGACACATTTCAGCTGTCGCTGTGAAGTACCAATTAAATAAAACTATTATTACAGCTCGTGCTCAAACAGCATCAGCCAAGAAATGGTGAAGTGCTGGCCAAGCGCCGAACATCACGCAAAAGAAACCTGCTAGAACATGCTGTGCTGATGATCACAGAGGGTTTTATTCCTAATGCAGAGAAAGAGAGGGTTGCTCAGAATGTATAGTTGGAGGAAAACAAACTGGCTCGTTGAATTTTGCCCTACGGATTAGTTCGTGCCAGCAAACTCTTGCTTCAAGAAGAAAGGAATGATAAAACATCAAACACTGGTTGGATCTGTTCCATACAAGGTATAAATGTAATAGAGATGAATTACCTCAATGATGAAACGTGAAATGAGAACAAGCTATTGAAAAATTGCACCAGCTGCCAACAGCAGTTCACATCACCTGCAGATTTTCTAATTTCTGTGGCCAAAGAAAGGTAATGTGATCCTTGCAGTTACTAGACTGCAGTATGAACAGCAATGCAGAGAAATCGAGAGCATATTTGAAAGAGAAATATTTGGAGTTAATAGTTGGAAACTTCACTGACATATGAGGAGGAGAATCTGTCTACAGGGAAAGAAAAGTGAAATTTTCTTGAAGAATGAAAATACGGGAGAATCCAGGTCATTTCAGGAGCAGTGGCTTATGTGTTCCTGAATAGAAAAGAGTATCCCAAGGGACTGAGGTGAACTGAGGTAAAGACAGTCTGAGGAATGTAGGATCAGGCCCTCTACTTCAGAATTATAAGAGATAAAGCAAACATATGCCCATGGTATTATATAAGAGCTTACTAGTAGTGAAGTATATGTGTGACTGATTATGGGAAAATCAAGGATGTCTTAGCTAGCAGAGCAGTGTGTAGCTGGATTTATAAAAGAGCCTCCTGAGGTCAGGTTCAAGCTTCCACTGTAAATGCAGTTAGCTTGAATACCTAATAAGGCGGTGCCTTATGCAGACTCCAAAGACGTCACTAATCTGTGCCAAATACATTTTAACGAGGCAGATTGAGAATGCTCAGTTTCATGAGTCCATTAACACAGACTGGCATGATATAATTTAACCATGCCAGCAGAGGAACTATGATGCATTTAAAAATGTAGCCATGAAACAAAAAAAAATGGTAGTATTTACGAAGTGAAATACAGGATAAAATGGCTTACAAGGGTAAACTTGATGACTCAGGACAGCCCATCCATTACCATGGTGCTATGTTTTAGAGAATCTTACATTTTGTAAAATATTTTCTACATTTCTTTTAAGTCTAGATCTTTCCTTCAGTTCAGCTTATCCAGGCAGCTTCCTTCTTTGCTTCCTAAAAGCTCTCTCCCATGTTCACAGGCCTTCACGTACCTCCAGTCAGGTGGTCACAGCTAGCCAGCTGTCCATTATTATTGCAGTTACATTTCTGACAGTAGCCTCCATATTTTTGTGGATTTCCAAAGTATCCTGGAGCACAGCTAGATAAAGAGATACAAGTAATTTTGATGAAATATTTGAAGCTACTTTTGTGAAATATACTTACCCTTGAACAAAAACCCCAGTTATTCTCCTGAAGAAACTTTAAAGAACTTTTAATTTCATGTCTTGACTTAAACAGAAAGGATATATTTTTGGTTTACAGTATCCTCTGTACTATGCTAAAAATATCTTTGTGAGTGCTGCAGATTTTTTTTTCTAAAAATAAAAGAACTCCCACAATGCTCTTATAGGAATAATTTACTTAACCTGAAAAAATACAATGCACACAGATACATACATACACAAGGAATTTACAAGGCTTAACCCAGCAAACCATACCATTCTGGTCTGTGATCCAACCAGAGAACATGTAATAATGAAGATCACAATGCAAGCCCAGCAATGGCACTGAATGAAATCATCACCCTTCTGGCTGGGTGATACCTCCTCTTGCCACCTGTCAGCAAAGCAGTCTGTATGTGTGATCTCTAAATATCTCATAGGCAAAATATACTGTCCAGACTAGATAGCTAATACTCCTAGAAGGCACTCTATTTTGAGACCTATAAGGTTGGTAATGTGGGATCAAAGGGTCATGATGAGTAGCTGATGTATAGTTGTATCTAGAAGAGAAAGTCTCTGTAACCTGCAGATTAGATGTCTAAGGTAACAGTCTTGAAGCACAAGACAGTGTCCTGCTGAGCTCCTGTCTACAGATGAGACATGGTGACTTATTGGCCTCAAGTTTCCGAACCAGACAACACCATTCCATTATGCTTAAGTTCTCCCTGGATTTAAAACTCATCTGCCTGCCTCAAACTGCCATGTTGTTCCTCCTTGGCTTTGCCAAACTGCTGCAACGTTCCAGCAAAAGAGATGGCTTCAGCCTGGTGTGTGTATGCTCCAACTGTGGAGCAAATCATCAGAATGATTTGAGATCAAGAGTATGGTGCTAAATGTCACATGGTTGCTGTTGGAAACACCATCATATACGTTGGAGGAAACAGGAAGATGTTTTTAACCTGAAAAGGGATGAAAGAAGTGGGACTTGTTATTAGCAGAGCGCAGGATAAGGCAAGGCATAGGGCACTTAAGCAAAGAGGTTGACACTTCTCTTTTCGGTAAAAAATGTGTAGTCACTAGTCTGTGGAGAATTGCTTACATTTCTTCAGGGAGCATTGGATTTATGACTGGAATTACACTAGAGAACCACTCTTTAGCAGCTCTTCATGTAAATAGCTACTCCTTAAGCATGTGCATACTATGTCCATATATATTACCCAATACAGACATATATTAATCAATATTACCTTATGTCCATATGTATTACCCAATACAGACAAACTTCCTTTTATGGTGCCTCTCAAAAACCTTAGCTTTGAGAAACAAGTCACTTACCGTTCACAACGAACTCCGGTATAACCTTCTTTGCAGAAACACTGAATTTCTTCACCATTAGCCACACAGCCAGTTGCAAATCTTCGAGAAGAAAATATTATTGTGAGCACATCATCAAATAGGTTTTACACTCTTGAGGTTCAGTTTAATGACTTTCAGATTAAAAAGTATTTATACCACCAAAGTACTTCTCAGCTAATTTAATTGCCTCTAGATAATTTACTGTGACTAATTCCTTGAAATTTCATATTTTTTTGTGTAAATTATTCCCTTAGACTAAAAAATAATCCTTTCCTGACCCTGTGGACTGAGTATTAATAGTTCACTACCCAAAGGAATGCCTAAAATAAACCTTAGTAGTGATGTCATAAAATAAAACAAGTCTGGGTAGCTATTTTATCTTACCAGGCAAGAATCAATAGCCTGTGCTCGACAACATTTCCTCCTGTTTGTACAGCTTTGCTTTTGTTTTCTTCCTTTCTAGTGGATGACAACATCAGTGGATATTTTTACGTAGCTAATATTGTTTAGGGTATTTTTAGCCAAAGCTGAGTAAAGTTATGCACCATGTTTGGAATCCCCAGGGAGTATCTGGTTAACACAATGAACATTTTTCTCTGCTCTTTCTAGCAGAATTGTCTGGATTCAAATTTCACTTGGACAGAAACCATTATTTTGTCCAATGTTCAGGAAGAAGAAGGCAGGAGATGAAGTGGGGCAGGCCATATTTGCTGTTTTCATTTTTTAATTTATGAACAGTTGGATAAAGCAAGTCTGTGTATCCAAGACAAATGTCTGCACTAAGAGTTGCATATAATTTGACTAGATGGAAGACTGTCAACACCAATAATGCCAGGTGGAGTGCATTTCCTACATCAGGAATGGTATTCACTACCCTAATGTGCAGTTATGAAACTGCACAGGCTTATGGTCTCCCTAGGTATTTCAGCACTCTTAAAACATGTTCAGTCAGCTTCAGGCAAGAACCTGCAGAAGAGGCTGTCAAAACTATCTATCAGAGAGTTCTCTGATAAATGAAAAACCTGTCTATTGTCTGATAGTGTAAATCTCTTATTTCAGGTTACTTGGTTTTTGCTAATGCACCTGGCAAATACTATATGGTGCCTTTAGCAATTTATCGCTTAATTAAAAAAAAAAATTTGGTTTTATTTAACACATTTCAAAACTGACCAATGGTGACAATGTGCCTAAACCTATAATGCATTTAAAATGCAATTTATTGCCCAATTTTAAGATCCAAGGAAGTTTCATTTTTTCCGCTTAGCATGTTTACACTTCCAACAGAGCTTCCACATGAAGAGCAACTGCACTCTTTCAGAGCTATAGACACATGCTTAAGAGTTTGAATGTTTTTATATTATTTTTGCATCTCGCCAATTTTTCTAAATTCATAAAAGGCTCATTTCACAGTTGTTACTTACCTCCTAGCCAGAGTAATAGTGCTAAACATCTTGCATTCCAGTAAACAAGAAAGATCCTGGGTATGCCCACTAAGGGAAAAGACTTCCAACCCACATTTGTCATAATGGAGGAGTTACTCCTGGTTTTGTGTGTAAGCCCACTCCAGCTGCCTGGGGCTCCCCCAGGCTATAAGCAGCGTGACTCTGAAGCCCATCACATGTCCCACCGACCTGAGGGTGTACTCAATATTAAGTTTAGGGTCTGAGTGAGAATTAGAATGCTCAGCTTATTAAAAAAGGCAAAGCTGTGAGACCGACCATCAACTTACTGCTAGCGTAATGTGTCTCAAATGGGTATGATGGGCAATACGAGAACACAGAAGAAGATCTGCCTATGGCAGCAGAGTTCGGGCTTAGGGTTTTTTTGGGTTTGTTTCTGGTTTTTTTCCCCTCCCCTCTTTGACTTCTTACAAGCTTTTACTGTACCTGTTTGTATAGGGGCAAGGACACACCCTGCAGGAACCCTGAGTGGCATCTCCAAAATATCCATCTTTACAGCGCTCACATTTCTCCCCAGCAGAATTATACTGACAGTTCTTGAAAAGGAATCAAGCAAGACAGTTAGCAGTGCTTTACCACTCAGCATGGCTCTACTATTATTAAAAAAAATACAGCTAATCTATTAAGAGGATATTTTCTTTTCCCTCCACATAATCAAGCATTTATTGCCATATTGCCTTCACAACCAGGACAGAGCAGTTTCAGTCATTTCCTTAAGTGCAGAAAGCACAAGTTCCTCCCTGTTGTGGAAAAGGAACTGGTAAATAAGTCAAATTAAACATATTTTTAAAGCAATTCAATCAGATGCATGGTTAGTTAAGGAACATTTGATTAATACACTCTCTATGCCTTGATATTCCAATTTAAAAAACCACGATGTTTAAATTTCACATCTCAAAACTAATTAGAAGGCAGATAAAATTTAAAAGCATGCAATGAATTGAGCCCAAGCACATTCTTTTAAAAAATCCATTAAACTAATACAAAAATTGTTTCTTTTAATAGATTCAGATGAGAATTGAATTTCACGTAGTTTCTCCAGTGTAACTGGAATAAATAATGAAATAATAAAATAATGGTATAATGAAAAGCAGAGACTAGGAATACAATTGAAACGGATAAAACTGAGTCACTTTTTCCACAATAAAATTGTTGGAAATTATATTTTGTTTTAAAAATGTTCTTAATTCTGATGCTGTCTAATTGTCACACATTTATATTTTATGGGGATAGGAGGAGCAAGTTGCTTCCGCATTACCTAAAGCGATGCTAATTTAAAACAGAAGTTGTTCAAATAAATAACCAGCATAAAAATACATAAGCAGCCATAAAAATTACACGTGACCAACACTCAAGAGGCATTCACACTCCCAAGTTCTACAGTTGTTTGCCTTCAGTGTGCAACAGACTGATCCAGTGTCCCACAGAGCTGAGGGTGTACTAAATAAAGTGAAAGATGGAAAAAAAAGAAAGTAGGAAATTGGCTGCAAGAGGTTACTGAGCAAATTACCCTTCCATTTCAGGGACCTTGATAGCTCAGGGCTATGTTTTAATACCATACTACCATGACTAGCAGTAGAGGGGCATTTTTCCCTACAAAAAAGAAATAGCTCTGTCTCTTCCACTTCCTCTTACTCTCCGTTCTCCTCCACATTTCTTCATATCCAGATTCCCTTAACCACATCAACAGCCCTTCCCTCAAACTCTGCATGTAGTAACCCCTAATTTGTTTTTGGTTAAAGAACTGAATTTTTGGCTCAATTATGAGAAGTTCTGGGAACGAACAGGAAAAGCTCCAGTTCACATATGAGACATTTAACATGAAATTAAACAACAAGTAACACAAAGACACCATGTTTGAAAAAGGAACGATTTTAAAGTGCGGTCTCTATAAAAGTTGGTGCATATATTCCTGCAAAACCCTAATGGAAAATTCAGACTGCTTCTGAATAATTACTGTCAATTTTTATCATCTTGAAGAATAAATTTAACTGCAAGAAGAGTAAAAGAGATATATTTAAAAATATATGTGTTGGTTTCAACTTGGAGCAACCTCCTCCCATCCCCTGAAGTTTATCTCCTGGTTTTTTGTTTTGCTCACTCTGTCTGTAGAAACTGAAGTAATTCCATAATTGCAAAGAAAATTTAAGCTATTTCACATATAAGACACTCTAAATATGCCATGTTGCTCCTCTAGCTACATGGCATCTAAGGGCTGGAGGTCCCAAGGCACAGTGGAATGAAGCCAGAGCAGCAGCTTCCTCATGGGTCCTCCTTCAAGTTTCACAGGGCCAGAGACAGCCCTGGAGTCACAGCATCTCCAAACCACCAAGTATTGCAAATCCTGAAAGGAAAACTCCCAACTGTCTGCATATGCACCCATATGGTATAAGGAAGTCAAGGCAGTGTGTGTCAGGGCCACAACAGAAACGCTGAGGTTACATGAAACACATGTGGTTATAATCATAGAATCAGCCAGGTTGGAAAGGACCTCTGAGATCATCAAGTCCAAAATGTTACATGACATGAAGCAACATGTCATGGGATGAGCAAGTCTCAGCACCATAGGGCTGCTGAGGGAACATGCCTTCCAAGAGAAGGGCAGGGACCACGAGGATCACAAAGCCTGATTAATGGCAGAGAGCTGGCTTTTCCCTACACATAAGAACCAGCCCTTCAGCCTTCTCCACCTCCTCCTGCCCTCCATTCTCCTCTACTTCAGAATTGCAGCAGGACACTCCTCTCCTTCCACTTGTATGCAGCAGTGGGATCGTGATTGCCTGAGCTAGGGAGGGCACTGATGCCACAGAGGAAGGAGTCAGCCCAGTCTTATCCTCCCTCACAAAGTCTTCTCTGGAGGCTGACGCTGGAAGGACACTGGCATATGTTGGTACAGGGGCCTGGAGCTCCAGGTGAGGAGCAGGCAGCCAAGTGCTCAAGCTTTGCGCTTAGGATGTGGAACTTGGTGGCTTCTCGGTGGGAAGCCTCCTTTTCTTCTCTGCCCCACATCAGGTCTTTGTCCCGTGGCTCTCCTACAGAGACACAAACTTGCTAATGGTTAGGCGGAGGCTCATACTGGGAATACAGGCCCTCAGGGCTTTCATTTTTCACTGCATTATCCTGGATGACTTTGCTTGGCCTGAATCTTGTCCTAGGGCCAAGGGTTGATTTAGCTCTATCTGAAAGTTAATCCAGCTGTGAGAAAGAGGGGATAAAGAGAAATCTAAAAGTCACATACTTCATGAGGTGAAAGTAAAATTTGCCTTTCTAATTCTAATCTGAAGTGAAACTTCCTCATCTTTCTTGCTCTGCTGCAGCACTTTCCTGTCACAGCCTGCCCTGCCGCTCCAAAGCAGCAGCCTGTAAGTCATCCCCCAGAATGCGCTGAATTGGTTTATGGTTTCCATCAAAGCAACATGGTTGGTTCAGACGAAGTCAGGGGAAATGACATAACACGCAGGAATGTGCCACAGGCAGAATGGATGTGGTGCAAACAAGGAAGAAGTAACAGAAAAGACAGACCACGAAAGATGTTGGCACGGCTCTTGTTTACACAGTAAATGAAAAATGAGCGAAAAGTTTTAAAGTGGGAATTTTTCAGAACAAAGTATTCGAAGAAGCATTACGGATATAAACTGGAGAAGCACAGTCAGCCAAATGTCACAATTCCATTGCTATGAGGGCTGATCCACTCCCATGAGGCTGCTTTGGGTTTAATACAGTGTGCCAGGGAGCAAAATCTGCCCCACTACACCTTCTGTAACAGCTAAAAATTTCTATTTAATCTAGCTTTTATTATCCCATCTTACTTAGGGCAACATTTTTTAACCCATCTAGCTGTAGATTATGGTTTGTGGAGGTACACTGAAGCTGATTAAACACGAGATTCTGCAAAGACTGTGCTGTGTATGAATGTCCTGTTTGTCGGCATTGGTAAATCTTAGTATACTTGTATAACACTAAGGACTGCATATGCCAGGATAAGACCCATGTTTATTAAAAATAACTACAAAAGCTTCCATAAGTACTAATTTGGTGACTTTTTGTACCAGGACCTAACAAAAATTATTGGGGAAAAAAATAACCTGAAAACAAGGACACAAATTACTCCAATCGCCCACAATTATGTCAAATATACATTTAAGTGTATGCATCTTAGGCTCATTAACAGTACAAGATTTCGAGAATGAGGCATACAAGGATTATTTTTAGTTGCTTGGAATTTAACAATACTGCATAATCCATACTGCACTAAGATAAATGGGTTTTTCTCCTTTTCTTCCCATTAATTTCTTGAATTTAGCAGTTACTTACAATACATTTTCCAGTACCATCTTCACATCTATTTGAATTTCCATTGCAGTTGCAGGGCACACAGCGTCCAGCAAATAATCCTTTATTCTCACGATAAAACCCAAGGCCACATTCCTAGACAGTAAGCAGAGAGAAAAAAAATCAGTGAGTGTTGGTGGAGAGAACACGTTATGGAAAGCGCACTTTGGAAATGTTTGCCATTTCCAAGGAGTAGTGAAAGAATACATTTCTTTGCAAGCTCCTTTATTCTTACGCAGCAAATAGCAGTGAATGGAGATGAAGAAGTTTCAGCTGAACCCAGTTCTTTACACATTTTGGTAGTGATGATTTAATAATTTTCACTAACCTCCGAGCAAAATACGTTTCCTGTGGATATGTACAAAGGTGTTGAATGTGATTTTTAAACCACAGAAAAATATTTGACTATGAGAACACTGTATTGTGAATCTTAGGAAGAACATATGGAAATTTCACATATTAAATAGTGGTTATATGAAATCTCAATATTAATTTCACTATGATGTATTCCTTGGAAATAATTCTAGATATCTTTTACATACATTCATCATGACTTCCATGGTAAGTCTACCAAGAGCTACACAAAGCCATGCCTAGACACAGCTAGGTGATGTAACAAAATATACAGTGATCTAATTTCTAAGTACAGGCTTGCCCTGGAGACCAGGGAAGCATGAGAAGAATGTTTAGCTATGGAGAGCACAGGAGCGGGAGCACAGCCTGTCAGATCACAGTTGGGATTTAAGCAGAGAGCTGAACCGGAGCGACATTATAAATGAAGCAAGAGACATCAGGTTAGTTAGCCTACACCAGGAAGGTAGTAATTCATATGTTAAAACCATGTTCTTGCTTGCCAAGGACAGGGAAAGCATAAGGAATGAGCATGAAGCCCTCCTGCACACAGACCAATTCAAAAATTCCCACCCACCTTCTCCGTCCACATACTCCTGGCACAACAGCCACACCAAAAATGACTGGACATAAGTCTATCCCTTCCATTCCCTAGCTCCTTTTCACTAAGAACTAAGCTAGCGTGGTACAAGGAAGATCAGAGGCTGTACTGAAGTGGGGAGAAGGCTGTGCTCCCCACGAAGCCGGCACCTCCCAGGTTCCCGCCTCCGGCAATGCACTTCTGTGCTGTACCTACACCTCACCTCTACCTCACAGTTAGGGGCTGGCCCCAACAACATGCAGAAAACAAGTGACAGTTGAACTTTAAAGCCATAAATCTTTTCTCACAATAACTGCACCACCAAGGCTGATGGGACTAATGTGAAGAGCAAAGGGTTTGTGGGATGGTGTCACAAATCATGTTGCAGGGGTTCAAGTTGTAAGTATTTATGCAGAGGGAGGATTAACCTGAAAAGAATTTACCGATAGAACTAGCAGAGGAAAAACGCCTCTCACAAAGCAGATCCCAAAAGGAATAGTGACTTACTGCTGTTCAAACAACAGTTGCTAGTGGCACCTTTGCCTTCTCTAGGATAAATTAAAAAAAAAAAAAAGAAGTATACAGAATACTAATAGCATCAAAAACTTCAAATACTGACTTCAGTGTGAGCAAGGACTATATTTAGAATAGACACTTGAAGTTTTTCAGATACATTTTTAAAAGGGTGAACATGTTCCCTGAACAACAGGGAGCCAACACACCCAGCTTCTGAAGAAACCGGGGCCTGAAACACATTAAACAGCATGACTAAGTAAAATATAGGCCCTAATGCATATAAATTTTATTTACTTACAGCCTTTTCTTGGAGAGCAACGTGAATCGCATGTTTTAAAAACACATTCAAATGCACTTGGAAAAATATCTGTGCAGCCTTTTGTTTTTCTATTTATGCTGTCTTTAAAATGACACATTTGGAGTACGTAGGCACTCTGTTTTTGAAGTAGCATTTGTGATTTCCACACAAATGATAAACTGATTCCACGTGAAGATAAAGCTCTCGCTCGGCACCTTCAAGCACTTACGTGTTTAGGATCATTGTTTTCAAGTAAACAGCAATTTAAAAGAAACTCTTGCACACACCTCTGTTGGCAAAGTACTTTGAGACATAAGATTAGCCTTCTCACTACATTTATATTAGGTAATGCATAGGTTGTTACCAAATTAGTTAATTTAAAAACAAAGTGAAAGAAGGAAGTAAGTGAAAATGAGCAAATTACCTGTCTTGGGTAAAAATCCGTTTGAACTTGTTGCTGCTGACTCCTCTCCAGAAGGTGGGGATAGGAGAGCCTCTGTTGCATATCTTGTGTTAAACAATGCCCCAGGGACACTAACGTGACAACCAGCCATCCTACATTTCTTGGCCTCTGTGCTTGAGCCATCGTTTTTCTTTGGCCCCACTGCGGACATACGCTGCTATCCCTTTGGTGCTCACCCGTTCCTTCTCTTATACGCCCCCTTCTTCTCCAGCTTCTGACTCAGATTAATGAGCCTCTGTGCTGTGATGGGCCCCACCTTTAAACTTTATACGTGAGTCAAGTCGTACAGCACACATTACTGTTCCTGAGGTTAACAAGTAACCCTGCAGTTCCTGTAGCTCAATATATACCTAAGCCGGGGTGGGGCAGGCATCACCTCCTCCCCACCTGTGGCAGCCAGACAGAGCTGGGTGATTAGAGCACTAAGTCACTGCCTGAGTAATGCTGCATAAACACACCGGGCTTACCAACCACCCAGGTGGGTGTCTTGGTTACTTCCTTTGGCTTTGTATTTCCACCAGGTTACATTGAAAAAAACCCCAAAAGCTTGGTTTATCAAGGCAGTATGTTGAAAGCAATGCAATGGCACTCGTAAGTTCAGTCAACGCTCATCAATTTGTGTGTGGTACAGAACACCAAATGTGTGGACAAAAAAAAAATTTCCAAAATGGTATTTGAGAGATGATGAATAGCTGTCCTGAGCGGTGGATGCACAAATGAAATGTAAGCCAGACATACATATTTTTGTTCAGTCTCTCTGCAGCTGCTCCAGTCTAGATATTAATTGTTCATTCTCATTTCAAAAAAACTTTTTCAAGGTTGGTACAGCAATTGTTGCTTTACAATAACCCTAAACAATTTTCTGAGAGTAGTTTCTCATATTTTGTGCACTTTGCACACTGCTTATCTCTCCAGTACTTTATTCCGCTGCACTGGGCACTTACACATGGCAACAGTCAAGCTCTAAGCTAAGCAAAAAGACAACCAAAAGGATTATAGCTACAGGAACAGCATCAGGGACAGGATACACAGCTATGGTTAGGATTTCACCGGTCTTCAAGTAACAGTATTACTTTGCAATGCTTACATTATCTTTCACAAAAATTTCTCCAAAATTTTTTTTCCAAATATGTTGATTTCAGATCTCAAATATTTTCCTAGAAATATAGTAGAATTATCTAGGTTCATGCTACTTCCCTTGGACCCTGCCAAAATAAGGAACACCAGGAATTTTCTCCACTGCCTATGGTCTCTTAGACTTTGATCTAGTCAATTCTGATCTTCTCTCCATAAAGGTGGTATTGACTGAGATTATTCAGCCTCTCCGAGGGCATCACAGAGGAATCCATCATTATAGTGCCTTACACAGCATTCACAGCTCCACTAAAACAATCACAAGTTGAATAACCCTACGGTGCTTCTCAGACAGTGAAAGCACTTGAGCCACTGAAAGTGCACAGGCTTACAAGAAGCACATTTAATTGCTTTAATAACTACCCTGTTCCTCTAACCAACTCAGTATGTATAGCTGTAGGCCAGAGAGAAGATAATGGCACTGCACAGAGGCAAACGTTTCCTACCTGACATGAGTCACCGGCATACTCCGGAGGGCAGGAGCACGTCTCTACGCTGTAGGCAATGCTGCCGCTTCCTGCGCCGGTGGCTTCTTCCAGCCCAACCTCACCCAGCGTCAGCCGCTGAGTCTCTGTGAAGTAAAGGCCTCTGATGTGTAAGCCATCCAGTCTGGACAGGATTATCATCAGTTCCTCTCTGGATACAGGGTTATTGCTGCTGGCATGCCTGAAGTTTCCCTGTGCATTAAGGGTACAAAATGAGCACAGCCCTGCAGCTTCTTAAAAAGAGTATCTGCAAAGAAGACTGGAGGACAGGAAAAGGGAGAAAAGACCAATGGAACAGACCCCTATAGTTCCAGTTGGTGTGGAGTGAAATAGGGGCCTGGAAAATAAACACAGGATGGATGGAGAAAAGAATAATCAGCATAAAAACATATGTCAGCTTTACTTTGCAAGCTATGTATGGTTTTGAGGCATTGAGAAGTGAAGAAGCCCGTAGGTTCCTTTTCAGTCATCCAAATTTCTTTATCACCCTCCAAACCATAGAAGGATGGAGGAAAATGCTTTTACTTCCTAGAGTTAGTGAAGTCTTACATATCCAATCTTTCAGGGATGCCTTCACATGCTGTCTTGTTGCTAACAGACACAGCATTACTGAAAATGGAATCTGGCTTGAAGAAACATCTTTTTTTGCCTGCATATGAGAGAAATAAATAACCCAGTCTGACCTTTTGAGCACAGATTTAAGGTAGAAATAATCCCTGCTAAATTCACCTACCAGAATGTTGGAAACCCATTCTAAACTAGCTAACTAGACACCAAGGAAAACAGATAACACTTCATTCCATCCCTATTAAGTACAGTCTGAGGCTGTAATGAATCATCTTCCATTGATGACTGATTTGGTATTACTTCACTGGCCCTGGAGGGGAGTTCTAAGGGCTAAACTGAACAAGATGTCTTCTAGTTCAGAAGTGTCAAATTTAGGTGGCATGGACCAGAACCCAGGTTACACGTGGCAGTAAAGAGAGAGAAAAAAATGTTGTTCATATTTAAGGTCTACAGTATTTAAGTTTATGTTCACTACCTTTATCAAGTATTTGGTTATTTCTGCACATATTACCTGGGTATTTTTTATGTTCCACTGGGAAGAAAAGCGAAGGCCATTCCCTCTTCAGTTCTTACCTCAACCAGCTGCACACGGCCGTAATATTGACGATCAGGCAGTGGGCTGTTGGGATCCATATAAACAACTTCCATTTGATGGCCCTATGTGAGAATGAGGATGTAACATTGCTGTTTCACTACCTGTTACGGCAAAGTGTTTCAGATGCAATAAAACCTGGTGAAACACATTAACTCAGTTCTTTGGGAGATAAAAACTAAGTAATACCTCTGAAAATTGTATGATGTTTTGTCAGCAAAGTGGTATAGTGAGCACTGTGTTCTAGCTACAGCAAGGTTTTCACCGCTTTTGCTATTAACAACCTTGCTTTAAAGTAAAACACAAAGAGAATCAAATTAATGCTGATCAATTTTCACAGGAACTAGTTAGTACTTTTTATTAAAATGCTTTTGCATTTTCAAACATTATCCTTTGTATCCTGGTGTACAAGCAACTATGGATATTACTATAGTACTATATGAGGCATGTTTCCCAATAAGAATTCTAAAATACTGAATTAATACTTCTGACGGTCTGAGGAAACAAGCCCCCTGCCTAGCGAATTTCAACAAATAGTCAAAGATTTTAAAATTTGGCCACAAAGAGGTTAAATTTAAAAACTGTTAACCTCAAATGCATTTTTATTTCAGTCCCTTGAAGCCTAATAATTATGCTTAATTTTATGATGAAGAAAATTCTCACAGAAAATGAGATTAATTATACATGGAATCCAGGGCATCTTTTGCAGGGACGAGGCCATACTTGTTGACAAGTGTGCAAGGCACTAATTAATTTTTTTCCACAGGTGCATTTTACAGAGAAAATACTATTTCATCTTTTTATTTGCTCTCAAATCAATTATGCTTAATAACATGTTACTTTGGCAACAAAGTGTTGATGGCTTGAAGCAAACTGCAGTAAAACCACTTTTACAGAAAAACAGCAAGTTGCTATTAAAGTTAAATACACTACAGGAGCAAAATTTGCCATAGTTGTCAGGTAACATAAAAATCATGGTATTGGTGTTGCTTAAAATTAAAAATGGCATTTAAAACTTACTGTTAGTCGTATATCAGGTCTCTTATCCAGAAGAACCATGCCCTCACTAGGTAAGCCAAAAGATTTCACTTGGTAACTTAGGAAGCCACCGTATGAAGAAAGCTGTAGCAAAACGCACAAGTACAGAGATACTTGACTGCACTGTTGCTTGATATTAATGCGACTTTGTATTCAAGTTTACCCCATCTTCCAGCACTGTAAATAAAATACTTACTCTTTGTTTTTAGAAAAAAATACAAAAATAGTGTTGCTTGCAAGAAATTACTTTCTATTTTGTTCACTGTGTGCATCTGAGGTAACTTTTTGAGCAGATACTATTCTCTAAAAGGTTACCTACATCATAAGGGTTTTTTTCATACCTGGGTTCACACCACGCGTATCATAGAGAAATCACATGTTCACATGAGCGTTGTTCTTCCCCTGATTGAACCAGACAGATTTGGTGCATCAAGAGCAGACATCAGATTGATAACGAAAGTGGTAGTGAACCCCATGAACAGCCACAGATAAGAGAAGACTACAAATGTTTAAAGGTAGCTTTCATAGGCCAGCATTTTCTAAACTTACTGCAAACATGAATGCAAGCAGGAAACCTTTGCTCCAAATTCTGGAGGACAGGACTTCTACTGGTAGGTATCAGCTCTGTTGTAAGCAGGCCAGTGCTGTAGGCTGAGCTGAAACCACACTGCTCTTGGCTCAACTACAGGTGACCCACAGGTGGCCTCAAACCCAACCAAATGCATGTACACTGCTGCCCAGAACAGACACAGGCACGTAAGTTTGAATCATCTGACAAACAGCTTCCCTGGGCGGTGTATGAGTGACTCGGTACAGAACATATTGAAAGGAAAGGAAGCCCCAGGCATAACCTGGGATAGTTTTTGTTCCAAGGCAAGCCTAGAAGGAAAGTTTGTGGGTACTAGGTGAAATTAGGCATTGTGGCATGGATTTACTATTTTGTTTTGCACCCTTTGTCTTTTGCCCTTGTATCTTATGCTTGGTTTTGATGTGGGGGAAGAACGACTTTGTCAGGTTTTGCTGTTCTACAGGAAAGCATCAGCCTTCAACCTACCCCTTTTCAAACACTTTGATGAATTACAAACAAAATAATGACATCTCAATGCTTAAGTTGTTCCTTGGATCTCAGGGATGTAATTAATGTCAACTGCATTTTCAAAAGCATCATTTGGAAAATTGGCTATATTTTGTCAACACAATCAAATCACCCTGTATAAATATTTTTTTAAGAAAAAAACCCATAAGAGAATTAAAAATGTGCAAAATTGTTTCTCAATGATTTTTTTTTAATGGGAAAATATTGGTTTTATAAACTACTCCCTATATTCCAGAGATATGGTATTTATTTTCTAACATTAAGAGTCATCTATTAAATAGAATGTTAAAATACAAAAGAGCACAAAACAGGAACAATGTGATCCAAACTTCTCAATGACTGTTAGTTTCTGCACTGCTATAGAATTTGCACTTGATTCCCTTTTAACTTTTAAACAAAAGACATAGATAGGAAAAAAATATACTCTGCTAAATATAAATGTTCCAGTGGAACTAGTTAAGAGGTTTAAGATAATGGGAAACAGTATTTACACTCTCATCATACTGAAATATGTATGACGTGGTTTTGCTCTCATTTTCTGAAAGAGATGCTATCACTGAAAGCAGACCAAAACCTGACATTTACAAAATACAGTAAGGTGAATGACTGGGAAATTTATGAGCTTGTAAACTAACAGCTAGATAGCATTTTGGGGGGACTTTCATTACTGCAGTATTGCCTGTGCTAAAATATACACTGACACACTGCGTATTGCAAATTGAAACTATTTTATTTACGGTGTTGTCATTGCAAATGAAAGAAAGTCATGGCAGGCCTAGGTAGATATTGTGAAATGTAACATAAAACTCATAGCACTAATTTTAATAGCTGTCTTTAAAAAGGGTTACTGCCTGCTTTATATCTTGTTATGGGAGCAACAAAAGTCCTTTTGGTTCAACACTGTAGGTGATAATGTATGCTTTAACAGGAAATTTCTTTCAAAAATTATTTGTAAGCATTGAAACAAGAACCTCTGTAACATTACATAAAGCACCCTAAGTAAACATGCTGTTCAGCTGAGGTATGGACCTCTGAGCATAGGAGAGTAGGAAGAAAAATATTGCTCTGGTTTTTAAAATAAGGACTAAGAAGAACTTCAAAACTGTAACATGTTTAACAGTCTGGTGTCTATCCCATTTGTTTTCTCATGTGTGTCAGTAGGATTACATCTGAAAAGCCTGTGTGTCCTATGACTGGTTGATAACTGGTTCCAAATGAGGAGAACCTAGGTTCCAGGTCTGCAAGTCACCATTATCAAAGTTCCCCAGTTCTGTGTGATCCTTTGGCTGAGATGCTGATGGTATTAACCGTGAGAAAAAGACTGCTCCCATGCATGAGTTGACAAAGCAGCAAGCAGTTCAAAGAACGTAAAGGTTAGAAAACCAGTTGCTGCTCATCCCAAGCAACAGATCAAATGCAAAAGGTTGGGTCTTTTTGTGTGCCACTGAGCACATAATCACCTTTTATTCTTTTGGAAGTCTACCCAGGACATGCTCCAAAGAATCTAAAGGACTGGCAAGCTCTACATGTTCTGGGTTTCAGAGTGGGCACATTGCCATGTTCTGTGTGTTCTGGGTAGCTGAAGGTACCAGCTCCTCGAAGCACAGTTTCTGACCGTACTGCTCACATAAGACCTCTCTGGCACTGAGCAACATGATTAATTCTATGTAATTGGTTATAATTTTAACACTGTACTCAGAAGTAAAATGTTGTGATTCCTGGCATTACAGATAAAGAGAGTCAAGAATCTCGTGAGGGAAGAAAGAGAAACTTATCTAGGAAAAACAGACTTTTTATCCAACATGTTGGCAAAAAAATTAATTCCTGTTATCAGAACAGATGAGTTAAGTGGCATTTACCTTCTCTCCCAGGTAAGACGGTGGTGCTTTCCAATACAAACTATGCACAGAAGCAGGCAGTTCTTGAACATCAGCCACTACACTATTACTGACTGGATTGAAAGTGACTGGAATGTCAATATTTTCATCCTCTGCCTCCAAGCGCCAGTTTCTCATGTCCACAAACTAATGAAAAATACATAAAGGAAATAAGCTTGTCTCATCCTTTATCAAACTTTACCAGCACCAAGTAATGAGAAGAAAATGTTTAGCCTCTGTAATTCCCCTAGCATAAAATGCAACCGCTTCAGAGCCAGCCTAAAGTCTTTGTGCAGTGGATGTTGCACGGACCTCAAAAGAGAAAATAAGTGGGACAGATGAGCCAAAGCTACTTGGGATGCAGCCATTTGGTTTGTCGTTTGCAAACTACATTCTGTCTCCAGTCACACGCAGACAGACCCTTCTGGAGGTGTCTAGGAACTGTGTGCACAAACCCAAGGACATAATTTGGGGGTACTTCCTAAAGTCCATTCCAAAATCAAAGCCAGGACACTAATCTAAAAGGCAGACTTTGGATCAGTCATGATAGGTGCAAGGTACAAAGGAGGGGACATGGCATGATATTTTGGAGAGGTAGCAATGTAGCCTAATATTCTGGCTCTTTAATGTACATTTTACTTTTATGGCTGTTGTTTCATGAAAGATAATGCATCCTTTTATATATCATTATAATGGGAGAAAGAGTGCATAATCAGTATGTACCAGAACAATAATACAAAAAGATAAATGTGTTCCCTAAAACAATTTTTGGTGAGGACAAATAATCACTAGAGGAAATTTTCCTAAAGCAAATGGAAGTTTGCTGCTGACTTCACTGAGGTCAGATTTTTATCCTTTGCATGAAAACAGTACAGAACCACAATCTAGACTGCATCTAGTCTATGTCAAAAACTTCACTAACTCTCCATCCATGATTCTAGTTCCGCTTCTTTTTCTTTCTCTTGCATTGTTTCAAGCAGCTCTTGTTTTTTTTAAGTCTTTAGCCATCTTACCGTTCACTTATGCTACTAAAAATCTATCTTCATTTCTCACACTTGATGTCATGCCTCTTTTATAGGGAGGGAAGAAAGACAGTTTTTACAATCTGGATAATCTGTCTCAGATTTCTGAAGTTTAAAAATGTATCTATGATATGGACATGTAAAATGGCATGTGCTTACCAAAGCACCTTGAAAGAGAGCATAGACTTTACTGATGACAAAGTTTGAAGATAAAGCAAGGAAGATAAAAGGCCAGCTCAACTTCAGTCCAACTAGTGATTTGTAAACCAACAGGTAAAAAGGGCCATTACTACTGAAAAGCACTTTCAGACTACACCTACGTCTTACGAAGGCTGCACTAAATCCAAACTATTGCTTGGAGAATATTTCTTATCCTTAGAAATGTTCTCAATGGGATAAATGTAGGTGCATGATAGAAAAGAAATAAACCTATTGGATACACCTTGGTTCTACGACGATTTGTGCTGCGACAGTTGCTGGTTGCCCCAAAACAAAAGCAAGAGGTGCATCCCCTGGGATTAGAAGGGTCCAGATAAAAGGATCCTGGTCGGCAAGTATCACATGCTGCACCTTCCACATTCTCCTGTTAAGGCATAGTTCAAACACAATCTCAGTGCTTTCCTTTTGGTTTGGGTGAGGTATTTATTTAAATGTATGGAGATATGAATGAAAATGTGTGACTGCCTAGCTAGACCATATTCCAAATGCAAACAAAACTGTCTTGGAGACTATCTTATGAGCTGTCTTTCAAGTTTATAAAGTGAACCACGGAGAAATAAATATTAGTCAGAGACAGCTGGTAACTTCTCTGCCAAAACCCTCCCACTGGCTTTTGCAACCCTGCTATATAAAAGGTCACCTGTGAAAGTTCACATTAATCACATTTAATTATGCAGATCAGAACAAAAGAAGATTTCCTGGCTCTAATGATGTGGTAAAATGTCAACTGACATAATATGGCTAAAAAAAGCATGGGACCTGGTTAACATCCAGAAGCCAAGATGCAGACGGATAAAGCAGATCTCTGCAGGGTACAGACTGCTTCAGTGAATTGATGGACATGTACTCTGCAGCTCTTTAACCTCCTGCAAAAGCTAAGACCATCTGTACAGTCGACAGATATTGAAGTCATTATAAAATGGCATCTAACACTACCATCATAATCTGTGCACATACTGCAAGGTGTTATATTTTTGTACAGCTGCATTTAATTTATACTAAAATCTAATGATAAACTCACTTCATTCACCCCATTAAGTATGAAATAGTCACTGATTTGCAAATGATGCTTGTGAGTGTAGAAGTAATTCGATTTATCTGACCTTGCAAAGACAAATTCCTGTCTGGGGATCGCAAACATCTGGTTCTGTTCCATCTCTGTTACAGCTACATGGCACACAGTTAGGGAAACCATAAGTTCCAGGAGCACACTGATCACACTGACGTCCTTTTATTCCTGGTTTGCATCTTTATCAACAAACACAGGGAAGAGGAGGGAGTCAATAGGGGAGGCAGGAATGGAGCGAGGGAGGGAAGATTAAAACAACAGGCAGGTGGATCTTTGAAGTGATTGCATGGCTATGACACAACTTTATGACTTCCACAGACAAAAAGCAGCACGTTAGTATTGTTCTCAGATTTGAATAGTGTGACATTTTAAATGGCCCTGGAACTGCCTAGGAACAGGTTTGATTTTGAAGGATAAAAATGTTCACAATAGAATTAGACTTCTGAAGCTATTCAGGGCTTGCAGTGCAGAACTACTCTCTCTGTACAACAAGGTGTAAAACATGGATGTTGAATATAGGTAAGCGGAGGTGGAACAGGATTTATGGCTAGGAAATCTGACTGGGCATTATTCAAGGCATGCACCTGCTAACAAAAAGGTGGAGAATCGTGGGCATATGATTAATTACAGACATTTCAACCTTCCACAAAGCCTGGGTTAGTTTACAACTGCTCACAGTGAAGGTGGAATGTCTTGAATTTCCCATATCCCCTCCAAATACCTGAAAAGAACAGTGAAGCAAACCACTCATGCATTGTTTATAACGCACATAACCCAAACTTACTTGCATTGCCCATTGGATTTTTCACATTCAGGGCTTAACACATCAACGATTCCTCTTTCTGAGCAGTTGCAGCTCTCACAACCAGCAAGGGGATGGTAGCTGAAGTGATGTTTCTCGCACACTTCACATTTTGGTTTCATGGTTCGTGGAGGGCAAATGCATTCACCAGTCACATCATCACAAAGACGCTGCCCGCAGTTGCATACTAGGTCAAAGAAAATGCTTTACAAATCAATCCCATCTCATCTTACAACGATCAGCTCTTACTGAACTTGCATATGAAACAAACACACACAGCATTTATATAGAGAGAACATCACTCTTTTCTTTCAATAGTTTAAAGTTCAGGGGTATAGAAAACAACTAAGTGACTGCAACAGTAGTTTCAAAGAACAGGTTTAGTGCTTGGTTCTTTTCCACCGATTGGTTGCTTAACTTCACCACATAGGCATTGTTAATCACTTGCCAAAACTTACAAGGATTAAATGACAAGTAGTTTTGGTGTTAATGGCACCACTTTTATAGAGCAATGTTTATAAACATCAAGTATAATATCTGGGAAGGCAGCTGAGGACTGTTGGTGTAATCTGTAGATCTGTTGATGTTATTAACATCAGAATATGAGGAATTAGGAATGCTGTGTCTCTGATTATCTACGGAAAAACTTGAAGGTACAAAATGGGATTAAACAATAATAACTTGGAAATGATTCAGCAGTCACTGTAGAAAAAAATCCATTTCACTAAAATGTTGACAACGTGGATTTTAACCCGTTTAGCTGTAAGCCCGTTACACCTGCTAAAACAACACATGCAAAGGCACGCTTCATTGTGAACTAAGTGTGGTTTCAGGGAATTAAGTTTTGCCCTAAACTGAGAGCTATGCTATGATAAAGCCAAGATGGCTCAACCAGCCTCCCACAGGATTAGGCCCTACAAAGAAAAGCGAGGCTGTGGTGAGCCTGCAGTAAATTCAGAGGATTAAATAAAAGGTCGTGTCAGGTGCCAAACAAGCCTGAGCACGTACTTACACTTGCAAAATGGGAATCCATAGTAGCCAGTTCGGCATCGGTTGCACTGACGCCCGATGACATTAGGCCTGCAAATACACTGTCCTCCCAGGGGGCTGCACGCAGGGCTCGTGGCACCCGCGCTGTGGCAGTCACATGGCAGGGCTCCGTTGTTGTAGAAAGCCACTAGTGACCTTACAGAGTCCTTACAGAAGGCCGATGATCCCTCTGGGCTATTAGAATCGAAATATAAATCATGTAAGTACTGGCACTTGGGAATTGTTGTGAGAGTGCTCTGCAGTGGTTCAGTAAATTAGGGTCCTGCCTTTCAAACAGTTTGACATAAGGATGGCATCAGTACACATGCAAGGATGTACTTCAGTTAAATTAGTGGTGAATGGCTTTGACCATGCAGGTAAGAGATTTTTTTCTCAAAGCAAGTGCATGTATTAGTTATATGAGTTCAGGCATGCCAAGCAAAATACCAAATACCAAAGATGGAAATACCAAAGACAGAAAGATGACACAGATTTTCCTCTTTTGTACTGTGAGCAATAAAGCTCTACCTTTGCATTGCATTTGCAATAGAAAGTCATGGAAAAATGACTCATGGAAGTTTAATGGGCCAGCATAAGCCATGAAAGCATTTTAATGTAGCACAATGATGGTGATTTTATACATCTTTTTAATACACAATAAAAGTAATATTATTCCCAGCTTTTTGTCAATGTTCAGTTTTTTAAAAGTGATGCTTACTCAATATAAAAACTGTTTCCTCCACATTGGCTGACAAAATCGAATGACTTGTCCACTGTCTTTTTGTCAAGCATTTTGTAACTGTAGGTGTCTGCTGGAACAACTAAGATATTTTCCTTAAAACAACAAGAAAGCCAAATTGTACATTTCAGAGAAAAACAAAAAGACACAAGCTAAAGCATTTAAATGTTCCTTCATTATACATTCTGGATTTTCTCAAAACCTGTAATATTTTAACCAAAAAAAAAAAAAAAGGAAAACACACTTCCCATGTTCCCTTCAAAGTTGTGATGCCACAGAGTGTACAATAAAAACACTGCGTAGTACCTTAAAAATTAAAAATAAAATCAAACCCTTGCAAAAGATCCTAAAAATCTTAAACACAACATTAAAAAATTAATTTTTTTTGGCTTTCAACTTTGCATCTATCTCTAAATGAATGATGGAACTGAAAATAGCATTTTCAAGTAAATTTATGTAATAAACATACCAGAACCAGTGTTCTTCCATCAGGTATCATCACTGTAACAGAGATCGTGAGTTCAGAAATGTCAAGCTCAATCTGGTTTTCTGCAACCACCTGATCCCGACAGCCAGACATATGAGGGCAGAATGAAGCCTTGAAGGTACCTAGAAGAGAAAAAAAAAAAAAATAAAAGGGGTTGTGTGGAAAGGTTTTGTTTGCAGGGGGCTACTGGAGTGGGTTCTATGAAAACCTTCCAGAAGCTTCCCCTGTGTCAAACAGCCAATACCAGTTGGATCCAAGACAGACCCTCCGCTGTCCAAGTGCAAGGCTCATCATGGTAGCGCCTCTGGGATAACTTATTTAAGAAAGAGGAAAATAAACCTGCACAAGGGCAACTACAGCCAGAGAGAGGAGTGAGAACATATGAGGGAAACATCTCTGCAGACACTGAGGTCAGTGAAGAAGAGGGGGAGGTGCTCCAGGAGCCTGAGCAGAGATTCCCATGGTGAAGACAAGTAAGTTGTCCCCCTGCAGTGCATGGAGGTCCACAGCGAAGCAGAGATCCACCCACAGCCCAGGGAACAACCTGAGCGGGAGCAGGTGGATGCCCAAAGGAGGCTGTGATCCTGTAGGAAGCCTGCAGTGGAGCAAGCTCCTAGCAGACCTTGTAGCCCTGTGCAAGGGACCCACGCTGGAGCAGTTAGTGAAGAACTGCAGCCTACGGGAATGAGTCATGTTGGAGAAGTTGGTGGAGGACTGTCTCCCATGGGAGGGACCCCGCACTGAAGCATGGGAAGAGTGTGAGGAGTCCTCTCCTGAGGAGGAAGGAACAGCAGAGGAACATGTGAGGAACTCACTCCAGCCCCCATTCCCTGTTCCCCTGCACCACTTGGGGGGAAGAGTTAATAAAAATTGGGAGTAAAGTTGAGCTTGGGAAGAATGGAGGGCTGGGGTGAAGGTATTTGAAGATTTGGGTTTATTTCTCATTACCCTACCCTGATTTGATTGGTAATAAATTAATTTCCCCAAGTCGAGTCTGTTTTGCCTGTGATTGTAGTTGCTCAATGATCTCTCCCTGTCCTTATCTCCACCCACAAGCCTTCTGTTATATTTGCTGTCCCCTGTCCAGCTGAGGACAAGAGTGACAGAGTGGTTTTGATAGGCATCTGGTGTCCAGCCAGGGTCAACCCAGCACAGTTCCATATGCCAAAATGCTGAGAAGGAAAAAGGATTAGATGAAATTCAGATACTTACCTGACCACACACGTCCTGCATCCACACGGACTTGCACAGGGAACACCGGGTGTGCCGTCTGATAAAAATGTACCACAAATATGTATCTGCCCAAGCGGGGCACTCTGCCATTCAAAGTAATTTGGTTCTGGAGAAATAAGAACAGCTCTGATATTATATTTGTTTTGTGAAATATACTTGGGTTTATCATCTGTGCTCAGTGCCACCTACCTGCAGTGAAAGAGATGAGGGTTAGCATCTTTCAGCAAGTTAAGTATCTTGAAAGAATATGGCATTACAACTGCATGCTCTGTTTGCCTGCCAAGCACATCTAACATCCCCCTGCAGTCTATGAGGCTACTGCATAAGTTTGGAAAGAAACTGGATTTTTTTTTTTCATTCTGTATATTGTCTCTGTGGCTTATTCAGCCTGCAACATTTTGATCATATCACATCATTCAGTTTTGATTCTCTTACAGTGCTTCATCTATTTAACTTTACTAACAACATACTTTGTGACTTATGAAACAAAGTTTTCAAAATATGAGATACCTGCAGTGGTGTCAAGGTGACTCCCTTAACTGAATCAGCAGGTAAAGGGGCACTGAGCGGATCATAGAGTATATTCTTCTGTACTTCAGGAATTTCCCCATCTTCGAATGCATCCAAAACCAAAGCTGCTGGCGGAGTTTCATAAACTGAGGGAATGCAAGCTGCACTAAATACAGAATTATAATAATTATTCTTGGGGCCAGGAGAATTTCTTAAGCATCATAAGAGGAAGAGCTGTTGGCTCAGAAAAGTCAATATATTAAACTGTATTACAATTAATAATGCAATAATAACCCCTGTTCCTATTTGGATTCTATGTAAATGACTGGAAAGTAACTGAAAACAAGAAATACAGATTTAACTGATATAGGGGAATGTGCACATTAACCAACTTTATTCACTCAAAATTTCCCTAACTTTAAGTCTCATTGGATAGAGTAAAAGAAGAGGAAATTTAAAGAAATCAGGAGTGTTAAAAAATTAAATACCTTTTAGTTAATTCCCTTAGTTCCATTCACCAGAATCTGTACTAATACCAAATTCTCAGTTCTACAAATATTTACATAGGTGTATCCTTTAAATATGCAAGTTTTCCCACTGAAGTCAATGGGAGTACTTAAGTACTTAGAAGTTAAGTATACACTCAAATATTTGTAGAATTGGAGCCAAAATAAATAACAGTGCTCATTGAAAGCATCCTTATTCATTGACTGCTGTATTTAACTATTTCTTCCTTGGCATATTTATTTCTGAGCAACTTGACTGAGAGAAGAATTTTCCAAACTGCAGTATAAAATGTTTTCGGGGGTTTCCTGATAGTATTTGTTCACTCCTCATAAGTACTCAAGAGACAATGATTAATCCTTGCTCACTACAGGTCCAGAACTAAAATGGCACGTATGTTTCGGGGCCAGAACTGAGATACATTTGCCAGGCCTGTGTGGGAAATCATGTGCAGCATCCACTTAAAATACTATTAAACTGAGACAAAACTCTACCTCTTTCAACTTGGTGAACTTAAACACTTTCAGGAAAGCAGAAATGCTTGCCAGATAATAATAATAACAGAACATAAACATACAGTAAACTATGCAAATAAAATGGGACTAAAAAAACCCAACACAAAACCAAAGTAAAAGCTACAAGTTTTTACATTAGCTTTATTTTAAATTGTGCTTTTCATCCAGCCTCTTTCCTCTGTTTTACTCAGAATATAAATGCCCAGATTTGCAAAATACCTTTGGCACAAGGACAAGAATCTTCAGTCTTAGAAAGCTGCTCTCAGTAGTAACACTCCAAACAGGAGAATTACAGCTCTGATTCAATGCTATGCATGCTTGGAAGCCAAGGATAGTCACATGCTTTTATCCAATTTACCATCCAGAGTTTTCTGCTTTCCATTTCAGTTCAACCATTATATACTAGAAGCTCGCATCTGGAAAACTATTAGACCTAGTCACCAACTCTTTCTGCCTTTTAAGTCCTGCAAATGACATTTTTACTTTGAGGCCCTTCCCATTTTCAGATCAGTAGGAAGAGAGCCTTAACAGCAGCATCACGAGGGACATCCTGGGGAGTGCAGCAGGCACTGAAACGTGGAACTCCCTAATTTGGAAGATGCAGTGCGAGTTCTTCTCTGTCCCAAAGAATAAAAGACAGAGAGGGGAAGAGCTTCAATAGGACAGAGTAAATGCTCTGTGGAACCCAAACTCGACTGCTTGGGAAGTGAGCGTTCAGGTTCAGATCTTCACAGCAAGAGAAGAGCCACCAGCCTGGGTCAACCAAGCAGTATGTGAGTCCTCTAATTACTGGTCCTATAAAATATAAGGAGAAGAAGGATAACCTGGCACTGCCATGCAGGGTGAATGATGAGGGCACACCTACCCTAAGGGCCCCTCGATGAAATGGGCAAGGGAATGGCTTGTTTGTGAAGTGGGGGTTTTACACATTGAATAATTTGATGCTGCCAAGTTGAGCTGGTGGATTTGTGCCTGAAAGGGCAGTCACATCCCCTACCTAGTGAAAATTAAAGCCATTCAGGACAGTTGAAGCAGGAAGGTGCAGAAGAAAACTCCAGATGGAACAGTAAGCATTTCAGGCCACGAAAGTAGCAATGTTTCTCCAGCTCTGACACTTATCATACTGAATGGCGTGCAAAATATGCATATTTTTTAACACATCAGCACCTGTTAGTTCAGATCAGCCAGGAAGAGGCTGGTATTAACAAAATACCGTTCAAAGACTGTCTAGGTTAACACTAACACTTCAACTTTTTTACAAATACTACTTTGCAAAAGTGGTCTAAAAATCAGCTGTGGCCTGCTGAGTAAAAGCATTAAAAATATCATTTAGTCTGCCTTTCAAGGTCATCTTCAGGTAATAAGAAGGGTAAAACCAAGCAAATTACCTTCCATCACCAGTAGTCCTGTATGCAGCTATGCACTGTACTTTAGGATCCACATATTCTAGAGAAAATTCTTCAGCTGATATAATACAAACCTTGTGCTGAAAAACAAGTACGAAGTACAATTAACAATTAATATTGTAAATAACAGCGCCAGGCCTGAATGGGAAGGATGAAGCCTAATTTTAGTATGGGAAGATCTGAGCCCAAAGCCATTTTCTGTCATGGACCTCCCACAAGATTCTGGATTCCTTTACCTCCCTGCACCTCAGTGCCTCAGGGTTAAATAGCATTTTTCTGTCCTTCTCAAGGAAGGCTGTTCAGAAGTTAAATAACCGAAACATAAGTATGGGTGTGGCAATGGGAAAGACAGAAGACCAACTCACAGGGTGAGAAGCTAGGCAAGGAACAAACAGAGGTGGGAGGGATAAGCCCTCATCTCTGGTGTTGGAGACTTTTGGACCCTGGGGGAATTCCTAGACTCTCTCAAATGCAAGCACAAACACTTGCTTGCACAAAGTCCACAGGAGTGAGTTTCAGTGACACCAAGATTTCTCCAAATAGATTCAGAACTTATTTCAAAAGAAACAAGACCTCACACTATTTTATTTTTTTTTTCGACTAAAACTCAACATGAACAAACGAATTTGTGGTGGTCCTGCTGTACCCATGGTGCTAAGGACATAAGGGAAGGCTTGTGGGTAGACACAATGATACGCACTAATAAAATACCTAACAAAATACGTAAGTGCAAGTTACAGAACTTGTGCATGAACTATTTGAAAAGAAGATAAAAATGTCTGATAAGCAGTAAGATGGCTAGCACCAAGCATCAATGTAAATAAAAACTGCATAAAGGGAATTCATTAATACGCAAAGTGATTCAGTTTGGAAGCAGGTCCTAAGAGTCTGTGTCTTAGCAGTAGTGAGCAGGGGCTAGAGTACTAAAAATCCCTTTTCCTGGGCAGCCAACAGTTTGCCTGTCCTGCATGTAACAACTCACAGGGCTCCAGCCCATCACAGCAGAACAAGGGCAGGCCCTGAAGCTTTGAAGAGTGTTTTATGAGTGGCTAGAAAGTTAGTGCAAAATGTGGTCTGAGTTTAGACAGCTTGTCTGCATCAGGGTGAGATAAAGACTATGAAGTTGTAAGATCCTCTTGACAGATGACCTCAGGGACCCTATTTCCTCCTTATTTAGACCAGATTTCTGAACTCCAGCACTGTGGGTGGTTCCCCTTTCCCTCTCTGGGCTACATGACAGGGGATCACACAAGAGTCTTTTAACTCCAGTACTGCTGACGTTGATGATTAGTGTCTATACAAAAAAAGCTCTTCTCTTCCCTCTTCTTCCTATCTTTTGCTAAGTGAAGTCTTTACAATTAACATGGGGAAATATTTTCTGTATCTCAGAAGATTATTGAAATTTATCTTGCAGCAAGTTATTCAGAGAATTAAAATTAGAATTCATAAATAAAAATAGAGATTCTTAGCACAAGAGACTTCCACATGTAGAGGTACAGACTAATAATGTCAATGCCTTTTGGACATGGATCTTGTTGGCACAGCAATTGCTGCAGGGAGCTAACAGACAATTTTAAATGGTATTTGTTCACACTGAATACTCTCCCATGAAATGAAGAAAGTATGTATCAGTTGTTAGTCCTAATAGTTCCACAAAACTACTCTTTGTTATTAGCTGGGTTTGAACACTAGATTTTAACAAACCTTGTGTTTCTGAAACAGAAAACAGAAACAACACAGAAGAAGATTCAGTGTACAGTGAAGTGTATTCCCGATGTGGCCAAAAGAGGTCAGTGAAGGCTTTTTATTCAAAGTATCTAAAAGCTATATGACTAATGAGTGCATTCATTACCTGAAATATATACATTATTACCTGAATTTTGGAAGACACACAGGGAACTTCCACATGGGTTTTAAGGATTCAGAAAAATTGAAAGATATGGAGAGAAAATGAAAGATTAAGTATAAAAGCTACCAGAACATTTGTCATTTAATGTTTATTCATAGAAGAGAAAGGGGAACTGAGATGAAGCACAATAGAGTTGAAAAAACCCTTGCCAGTAAAGACAAAGTTGTGTTTATCTTTGAAATTGGTAAGTTTGCCTCAGCATTCCCTGTGTATATATAAAGAATATCTATTCAGGTACCTAATATACATAATTTCAAACATTACCTTACACAATGTGAACATTGAGAGACAAGTATCTTTCTTTACTCACACAGGGAACAAGTATTACAAAAAGCAAAAGAAAATGACAACTTACCAAAAGAAAATTGATTGATGATGCCCTAAGATGTATCTTTGCATCTGACAGAAGGTCATAGGCTGCAATGCGATTCCTGTCATCAACTACAACACTGCGACAAAGGAAACTGAGACAGAAAGCAGGATTAAGGATGAGTCTGCTGGCACTGCCACATTGTTTAGGCTGTCACTTAGCATCATTGCCTCACTTTTGGCTAGCCAGACCACCAGTACCTAGCTATCCTGCTGGATCATAACTAACCTACCTTTGGCCACTGAGGAACACACAGTATCCTCGTTAGTGAGACAAAGGATTTACCACGTACAAAACTGATTGTCCAACCTCAGGGTTGTCTTAGCCAGAGCCAAAGCCTCCAGACCTCAGCTCAGATATCCATTTGAGCTACTGGTTTAAGTAGGATGTGGACAGACAGATGCACATACATGCTATCTGCAGAGGTTTCCACGCTGTGTAACATGGTGTCTAACTAAAGTTCTGTGCCTGGACTGTGCTCCTTGAGGTGCCAGTACACACCAGCTGCTGCTTTCCACTACTGCCACGTGCCACTGATGATTTGGATCAGCAGTTCTTGTTCACACAGTGGCAGCGAGGCAGGTCCTGATTTTTGGAAGCTGCAGTACACTGAGGTACTCCTCGATACAAGTGAAAAAACTTAGGTTTGCCCCTTACTGACCACCTTCAATTGGCTGTTTATCTTTGGTACAGACAAATACATACTAAGAGTCTTGCTAAAGCCCTTGAACTCTGCCTCATTCTGGGAGCATGATCCCCGCAACTAGCCCTAAGTTCTCTTTTGCTAAAGAAAAGAGAAGGTTCTGACTTCTTTTCTTTCTTCTGCACTTCCACTCAGGTAGGCCAGTCAGCATGCCACAGATGAGGAGCTGTAATCACCATGCCACTGCTTCTCTATTTCTCCTCTACAAGCCAGAGGATGTGGAAGTTTCACTCTTGCTTCAAGATTAGAAATAAGGGCAGCTCAGGGCCAAGAACATTTAACAGTAGGGAAATATAGGTCCCTTATTTGTGATTTGCTGGAAGCTTGCAATGTTTTATTCTCTTACAATGTTTTACTGGGAATAATCAAGCTCTTAAGAAGGCCTGGCACGATATATTCCAGACTCTACAAGCTACTCTTCTCTGTATGTACCTCACTACGTCATTGCTTGATTTATTTTTTATCAGAAGAGACTTGCACCTTCCTGCTTAGGAAAGATGACACAGCAGCTTACTTGCAATGTGACCATTCATTTCATGCAGAATGGCCACAGAAGGGATTTGCTGCTTTGCTGTGTTAAAGTTGCAAAGGCTTCTTCTGTATTTTCATGAGCAAGTTCTTAATGTATCATATGAACAAACAAGCATGTTCAAAATTAGCCCAAAAAATGTGTTTGGGAAAAAACCCAAAACCCAATAAAATGGAAGATTTATTACACACAGTTTGGGGCTCAAAGTGTTATATAACAGGCTAAAATAAGAGCTTTCCCCAGCAGTAACCTGACAAGGTCACTGCTACACATAGCTCTGCTCTGTGTCATAAACATGCTGATGAAAATGATTTTTCTTAATAAGCAATTTCATCCTGAATATCCCTAAGCCTCCATTCTGCCAAACAGCTGGCTCAAGGGAAAACCAGATACATGTCCATAGTCCTCTGGCACTGGGTAGGCTCTCCCAGGGGTTCAAAATAAGCTGAAGTGCTCAAGCGTTAAAGACAATCTCACTCAGGACAGGCAAAAATCTCTTGTGCAGAAACATCTGCAGTAACCTCATCAGTCAACAAGGATAAAGAAATATTTGGCTGAAGACCTTGCCTACAGCCTAACAGCCAGAGGATGGCTACACTCAGAATTTCAGAGACATTTATACTTCTGCTTCAGCAAATCTTGTTAGAAATGGTAAGAATACCCTTGTAAAAACTGGCTGCTACATTTTTTATAGCCAAAGTCCTTGTATACACTTTTAACTACAGAATAACAGTGCAGGCCACTGCAGCAAATGGTGATGCTCTTTCATGGGACTTGGAGATTAATAGTTTATAAGGATTTATGAATGTATATAAAAAAGTAATGTTTTGTATAGAAAAAGAGTTCACTGAAGCAACAGCAATATTTAATGAGCTGATTACACAGAGAGAATTAAAAATCTGTACAAAATCCACAGAATCATTCACTTGCTTTTAAATCACCCCACAGTTCGAACAATCCACATAGTATAATGGATTCCAATATATAAAAAGTATAATTATATTTAAAAAGCTTATTTAATCATTTAGTAATTACTTCAGAAACTCTTACCTGTACTTACAACTATATATTCTCACTCTGCCTTCAGTGACAGGTCCAGGGCTATGTATTATGACCTCTGCAGCGTATAACTGATCCTCTTCATTGGCATATTCAAAAACCAGAACATAGCGACCGACTTGAGGAACATTTATGGTCATCTCTAAATTGACCTGGGTCAAAATAATTGAAAAGTACAAAAGCTGTTAAACTTTTCACTTCCTTTTCTTGCAGGAAGCTCCTATTTCCTGCTCTCTGAGCCAACTGGTCAGCATCAGTCCAGGGCCAATCCTGCAATGGTTCAACAGAAGACTCTCAGCAGAATGCAAGTAATGCTTATAAATATCACTTTGTCCACTAATAAGAGTCAAACAAATTCAAGAAACACTTGCAATTATAACAGTTCTAGGAAGGCTGTAACCTTGAAATTATTTCTCTTCTCCGTAGAAAGAGAGGAAAACATTAATGATGCTAAAAATCTGTCACCGTCACCTCTAAGCTATCTTTAACAACATATAAAAATGGAGTTTACTTCTCCACTGAAAAAAATTATTTCCAGGAACCCAAAATTCCTACAACAGTAGTGCTGTATACTGATTCCCTACGAGTGAAAGCATCTTCTCCAGCAAACTGACAGTGACACTTTCTGAAGCATCAACATTTTCTTTTAGGTTACGTGCATGAAGTGGTTAACACAATATTTCATGCAAAATATTTCCAAATAGTTGCACTGAAAGTGTTGTGGTTACAAAGGTTTTTGCTTCAGATGACTATATCATTATTTTTCAATTTAGACTGTTTTTTTCTCAGTATTTCCTTAGGCTACAAATACTTCAAACATGTAAATAATTCTGTCAACAGTCCTCTTGACTTCACTGCAATTATTCATAGCAGAAATTTTGCACGTGCATCAGTGATGAAGCATCAGAGCCTATGGCATGTGATTATTCCTGTTGCACTTGGTATTTTTAAAAGCAATATTCCAGAACATTAATAGAGGGCATAATAGCTTTACATGTCACTATCACATACTTGATAAAATACCTTATTTTTGCGAAATACATTTGTAGTATAACTTTTTGTTTCATAAAACATGTTTCTCTTTCAAAGTACCTACAGCAATGGCATAACTGCATCTGTTTGTTTTTTAGGAAAGGAAACATTTTATATAAGTATAGCTACTTGAGGAAAAAATCCCAAAACTTAGAGTGATGTATGTACATTTCTGCTGACAAATCGTTATGTCATTTCTCCTCAACAAGTCAGTATGTCTAAAGCAGAGGGATTTTTATTTAATAAAATAATTCTTCCAGAGTGGAATCTCCACTCTAGTCACAGTTATAAATCGGCCTACAGTGATACTTTTACACAGTTCTGTATAAAATGCAGACCTTGGCACAGAGGCTCTCTTTTAGCGATATGTTACAGATCTGCAAATCCTGAGCTGCAAATCTGCAACCATTTTAGTCTGGTAGGTTTATAGTCAACAATACAGACGGGACTGCAATTAGCAGGCAGGAATCTGACCTCTCTTCCACTGATATGGGCCATCACTGGCTGATTAGGAGTTGGCTGTCGCACAGGTATTCTTCTGTGTTCTGCCCCGTGTCTGAAATACGCTGCCTCTGAACCAAGGACACAGGAAAATCTGCCCAGAGGCAAATGCTGATAGAGCAAGCAGCTTGCACAAAAAACAACAAACAAAACAACACAGGATTATTATTGTTTTCAAATGCAGCAGGATAATAACAAAATAAACCAAGGCACTGGTTTATGCTATTCTGTAGCATATGTACTGACTGCTCTGTTGAAGTAGGTCCCAAAAATGTGCAAGGCTCTGTAACTTGTATCTGCAAGATGGATGCTTCATAGTAATCACTGGGTAACAGTACCAGATAATCCTAAAAAAAAAAGAATATAACAAACATCAGACCATGCAAAAAATGACAAAAGGAACATCTCCAGACTCTCACAATGCAACAATGAACAAAACCAACGACATAAAAAATTTTTACAGAGGATATCTATAACGTGTAGGGTTTTTTTCTGTTGTTACATAGGTCAATAACATCAGAATGTGTCTCCCTAAATCTTTTCCTTCAGAAAGACGGGATGATTCTCTCATAAACTGAGAAACTCTGAAGCCACTCTCCCATTATGTCTTGCAGAAGGCAGTGCTCAGAAAGGAGCCTCCTGCAGCCTAGAACATGCATTCAGATGCCTGCAGTTTTCATCCATGAGTGCAATCCACATGCACACAACTCAACTCTGGGTGACTCCACAAGGAAGATTCATGGATCCCAGGTGACTTAATAAAAATATTCCATGGGATCTATTAAAATGTACTTCAAAATCTGGAATATTTTTGTTCTGCTTTGCCTACTTAGATTAATGTTTTAGAGTTTATTTATAAACTGTTAATGGGAGAATATGATGGGTTAAGATCATTAATAAATTTTTTCAAAGGTATTAGTAAAAAAAACCCAGTACAATAAGTATTGACACTTCCAGCAAGAAACGTTCGTAGGCTCTTTACTAACACTTTGGCTGGCATTCCATAAATTTAACACAGCTCCAGGCTTAATAACTACAGACACTGGCTACCTGTTAACCCTATACATTAAAATTTCAGTATACACAAGAAATTCAGTCTTTCGGATCATACTTGTTTAAGGGTTTTCATAAACGGTCATCTCAAATAATTTCTTTTTTTCTAGCAAATTCTTAGAACTGCTGCTAGAAAAGTTTTCAGTTTTTTCAGTGAGTGAAAGAAGAGCAATGACGGAAGGATAAAAACATTCACAAAATGACCTGCTCATCATGCATCCCATCTTACAATACTCTTATTAAAATTCTTTGTCAAGAAAAAAAGGCCTTGGCTGAGCTAAGGTCTAGATAAAACATCTGATATGTAAGAATTACTAATTTCTGTGGGCATTTATGCTCATCCAATTGTGCTGTATGTTAATATTACTTTATCCTTTGAAAGTACTGATTCCAGATAGACTTATATTCTGTAAGCACAAGAAAAATTAGAGAAAGGTGAAAGTCAGAGAAGAACAAACTTAAACAAGTGGTAGATCTGTACATTTTCATAATTGTATTCTCCTCTTATACTCTTTCCAATAGTGCTGAATTTCAATTGCTTGCAAGGTTCTTCCCAGCAAATAACTCCAGAGCAGTAATATCATGACAAACTTCAAGCACTTGTTTTCCTCAATTGTTCTCTTACCAAGAGGACTTCCTCTGCCATTATACTGACGGTCCACGTGCCTGGAACCAGTGAGAAAGGCTCTGTGGAGCTTTTTCCTGGGATTGTGACAAAAGCTGGCTCCTTACTGGGAGGGAAGACAAACTCTTTGCTCTGAGTAGCCCCTGCCAGCAAAAAACAAAACAAAACAAAACAAAGAAATAAAATCAAGTAAAAAAATGAGGAACTGTGTAAAATGTCTCTACTTGCTCAGTGAGCTGGACTGATGATCTGATCCATTATACTTAGTCTAACAGGAGCTGATCAATGCTTTTCTGTCAATATGTATTAACAGTGCACTTGACCACACACATAGATGTGGAGTGGTTGTTGGTTTTGTTCTTATTAGCCTTGAACAAACTGGTTCTGAGAAGCAGAGATCTGCCCTTGTAATGACCAGTTTTATAATATTCTGAAATGGTCACTTTTTCAGTTTCCCCTTCCATTATTTTGCATTCAGCCTGTTTCTGCACTGACTAAAAATATGTTCAGCTGACACAAGGCCTGTTCTCATGCAACTTTCAGCCAAGTATTTCAGGTATTGGAGGTCCTCAACATCACCTAAAATGTTTAGTTACAGATAGCAACTGAAGATAACTTCTGGGCAGAAATGATGGGCCTGTTGTGGATGTTCCACCCCTGGAAGTGTTCAAGGCCAGGTTGGATGGGGCTCTGAGCAACCTGGTCTAGTGGGAGGTGTCCCTGCCCACGGCAGGAGGGTTGGAACAAGATGATCCTTAAGGTCCCTTCCAACCCAGACCATTCTATGTACTACAGAAACATAGCTGAGTATGCTTTATCAAAGAGCAGTCATGAGGATCAATCGGTATGAATATTCCAGTTTTCCTCTTTGCTGGACACAGACAAAAGCTGATTCCCAGTCATTATGTCAGTGATGACCACAGACTGCTCCCACTCTACCAAATATTGTCTGTGGAGTCTTCAGTTTTGTCTTCTTTGAATTACTAAAACGATCTACAACTTAAATCCATTAGCTCCTATCGGTATGCTGAGGTTAGGCATATAGGCTTGGTATGCCCCAACCATTCAAAGGATATGAAGTGCTTATCTTTTATCAGGGCCCAAAAGGCATTACATGCTTTTGAGGGCTGTAATCAGAACTAACTTGGTAGAGTGGATTCATCATTACACAAATGTTACTCACAGAATGAAGGCAGAAGCCACATTTAAACTGAAATAATAAAAGCAAGTAAACCAAAATAAGTGCTGTTATCTCTTCTTTAAAAGCTTCATAAAGCCTACAGTTCAGAGTTGCCAAGTACAGGACTGAAATTACTGAGTTTGGCAAACATTTGAAAAAACGAATGTTGATTGCTATTGTAAGCAGAGGTTTCATGCAAACTCAGCCACAGCAGTTATGCAAAAATACGTCAGGGGAAGCGCAAAAGCACTGACATTGTTAGAGGTGATGCATTTTAAGCAACACTAAAGATGTGATTTGGGTGCACCTTGAAAAAGCCTCCTCTGATCAAGCATTCATCTGATCTGTTGTGCTGCTGGGTTACACCTACCTGCTTCAGGCCGAGATTGACAAGCAGATATGCGACCAGATAACCTTTCACCGCCAGGGTTAATATACCTCAGGATAATGCGAAACAAGTAGAGGTTTGATTTTTCCACATTCAAAGTTATCCTCACTTCGTTCTGAAAAATGGAAGTTAATAAACAAAAACAGCCATAAAGTGCTGAATAGAGTAACAGTTAGAAGCCATGCAAGCATCAGACTAAAGTCCTACAAGAAAAACACACATGCAGACAAGTATATACTGGAAAGGCAATGCTGGTGTATGACAGAGGAAGACAGGCAAGCCTAGTGAGAAAATTAATTCACTTACAAGTATAATTAGTGCCAAAATGTTTTCCCTCAGCAACTGAGATCTTCCCTCTAGAGCTTTTTGAGCCCAAGCTGACATAGCGGAGGACTAGGCGGAAGAGCTTAGGGGAAGCCACAGTGATAGGCACAACCACCTCTGGCTGGGAAAAATAAAAAGAAAGGGAAAAAGGAGGAAAGGAAAGTATATTATTTGTTACCAGCACCCAGAGAAAGAAAAACCATTTGGCAAAGACAAAAGGCTCGGGCAGCTTACAAAAGGACATAGAACAAAATCTCCTGTGAAGTAAAACTCTTGTTGAGTACACCTTATCCAGAAGGACCCAGAATGGCTGAACTCACATGTGTTGATACCGCACCCTGATACACAGACAGTATTTTACTGTTATTCCCCACACTCATGCCATAAAGAATGCATATGGTATCAAGGGCTGTCCATATTCCTGGCTTTCCAAGGAACAGGCCAGAATCATTGATCCTAGTCTGAGATCACACACAACACTCCACAACATGCAGACTGTCACTGCAACTTCTGCTGCTCTACCAGATCCTGCAGTTTCTTAGAGATGCAATACCGTGAATGTTCTCTTTGCCCTGGGGCTGAACTGACACCTCTGGAACCACTGAATTCTCAACTCTACAGGAGGCTGCATTCACACAGCCCCATTATTTAATTTCCAGAGCAACAGAGACATGTTAAATGTCAGTGGAGGATTAGAAAAAAACAGGACTGGTGCAATCTCATGGATTCTTTTCATCCTAAATCCTAAAGCTTCCCTCATCCAACTCCCATCAGTTCGCCCATCACAATACATTTGCAGTCCCTTCCCAAGATGCTTATGGCAATGACCTCCCCTCCACTGTGGTCTATTCTGCTCCCCCAAATGCACACAGGTTTTCTCTGTTTCACACATTTGAGAACAGAACACATAGCCTCATTTTCTCTTACTCCTAAAAGCTACAATAATTGCAAGATTGCAAGCTCTCATACGCTGCTGTGAATGTATATTCCTCAGTTTTGTCATCATCATTCCAGAGACCTCCACCTTCTTAATAAAAATGTAAAGCAAAAAGCAAAGCTAGACATACGACAAATGGGAGGGTTGAGGGATCTGCAGAGACTGGATAACTAAAATTCAGGTGACTGCAGAAGAGCAATGGACCAGAATGGGAATTATAGACAAGATGGGAGAGTGTAATTTTAAACAGACAAAAATGACTTCTGAAGGATACTACACGGATGAGATAAATACTGAGGGAACACCTGAAAAATAGATACAAACAAAATTGAAAAGGCAAAAGAAGTAACAAAATATGGTTCAGGAAATTTATAAAAAGGGTTTCTAAGCTTTTACAGAAAATTTAGAAGACACTGTGAAGGGAGAGAAAGAAGATATATGTGAGGAATGAAGGAGGAAGAGATGTTGGCCCCTGGCTTCCAGGAAAGCCAGGGAATAGGCAGAAATTACTCTTTGAGCTCTTGTCACAAACTTAAGCAACTCTGGCCAGTACATAAAAATCTGAGCCTGTCAGCTTCTCAGTCTTATAATGAAACACCCACGTTGGTAGCATGACAGGGCACCAGTGATTTCCACTGAGGTCACACACTGCTTACCTATTTCACCCCAAATTTTTTCAACTGTATTGGAATAATTTTATTTTCACGAAAAGCTACAGTAGCCTTTTGTGTAGCTCATATGGTAACACACTTTGTCTTCTACAAAATAAAAGTCAGGAGGATTATTTCAGGGTCCTGCAGGACACAGAAATGCTATGTCAAAATTCAGAAAGTTCCTTGAAATTAAGAACCTGATACTATCTCAGTTATGCAAGGATCTAGCTAAGGATGGCCTGGAGCTGGCAATTACTTACATGAGGGAAAAGCTTTATGCAGGTAAAATAATACAGACTTTTAGCAAGATTAGAGACTAAGCCCTTTCATCACCTCTGTACAAAATGCCACCCGGTAAGAAATGCAAAAAGCAGCTGAGTTAGAAAGTAGATGTTAAGAAATCCCAGCTACTGGAGAGTTGCCTTCATTATTGAATGTGGAATAATTCTGAAAATCCAAAAATAGGAGCTATGGGATAAAAAACAAACAAAATAAAAAAAACAAAACAAGAAGATAAGAGAGACTGCAAAATGAAGACCATAAGGAAAACATTGTGCCTGTGCAATGGATACATGCTCATGTCTCAGTCTCAGTGATTCACTAGTCTCTGGACAAATGGAGGCTGGATACAACTATACCAAAGTACTACTTCTAGGATAGGTGAACAAATCCCATTTATTACTCAAATCTACTGTTTTAAAATCCTGGTTCACTTGCTCAGCATTTCAGTTTAAAGTCTCACTCAAATTATGGTATCTTTCTTCTTGTGATTTACTTATTCCCTCAGCTGTTGTTTAGTTTATTTGTAGTCTGTCATGAGACTAAAATAAATGTTGCCAATATGCTCCTGCTCACAGTTTCTTTTACTGAATAACACACATTCCTGTTTGCTGTTAATGTGAAGGTACCATTCATTATAAAAGTTGGTGCCTGTCTCTTCTTTACCCAATCTAAGTTGCAAGTGTGAGACAACTTCAGTAACTGTGATGGTACCTGAAAATCTTATGCACACAGACTGCCACAGAATTGTGCAATTCAAATTATTTAGCCAAGCATCCATCTTCTTCTGTTTCTGCTGTCCTTGGCCTGACAAGAATTTCTGCACTTAGTATTATAGACTTTAAAGCTACTTGTTCTTTTCTTCACAGATATCTCACAAAAAACAAAACCTCAAAGAACATTTCTGAAGAACACATATTTGCACACGCAGTGACCTGACAGTAATACCAACACTCACTAATCCACACAGCAATATAGTGCCAAAGGTTTCGGATTAGTGAGATCCTGTCCTTTTTTCTGTTTTTTCCATGACCTTGAACACACATAGCAGTACTATAAAGACATATGTACCATACACTTATATTTTCACCCCAAAGTGAAATACCAGCTTACTTGTATAGAGGACATCTGGGCATATCCTCTCCAGCTGAAGCCAGGAAATTCCTGAGGATCATAGCCAAACCGAATTTCCCTGCCCTTGACAGTAGTACCATCTTCAATCTCAAACTTCATGTGGTGCAGATCAGGAAAAAAATAGTTTTTTTCAGGCCTTTCAAGGAGAAAAAAACCCCAACAAATCAACAAAGAACTACCAGTCATTTATGGTCTACATCTAAGAGCAAAAAGCTGTGGAAGGCAGGTGATATACTTATGACTGAGAAATCCTGACAGCAGCTAATGACAAGATGTCAATCCTGACAGCAGCTAATGACATGTTAACTCAAGACAGCTGGTAAGACAGGCGCAACAAGAATTCTCTTTCCAGAAGCTTTTATAGCTTACATACATTTTCCTATATAACCTATATATAGACACATATGCAATACTACTGCAAAACAGGTATTGGTTATTTAAGGAAACAGGTTAAAAAATCTTATTAAAATAGCAGAAGAAAACTGCCCAGGAAAATTAATATCAATAACCAGTACAATTTACCAACTTATTTATCAACAAACCCAGAACCCGGCACAAAAGTATACCAAGGGCAGATTCAAAAGAACTGTGCTGAAGCATGAGCTACCAGGAGCTACAGCTGGACTCACTCCTGACAGGTTGTCCCCACGATGTGTGCCCTGCACTGGCAGCTACCCAAGGGCTCAGAACACACTGGGCTGAGGGATCCTCCAACGTCACACTGGCAGCCTGTCAGGGAAAGAGCAGGAGCCAAATATCCCATCAGAAAAAGAGTGATAAAAGTTATCAGAAAACACACCTCCCTTCAGCATTAATGACTCACTTCCTCTTTCTGGAGTCCTTCAGACTCTTCCAAATACATGCTAATACATACACATACAAGCTGCAATTATTTTGAGCTTCTTATGTTTGTGCTGGGGTGGTTTTTTTTGTTTCTCTTTGCAATGGGACAAACCCCACCTTTTTAAAAAAGCCCACAAATAATACACCATGCCACATTACTAACTTCAGAGTGACAGTTTTGCAGAACAGCCATTCAAACGTTTTGCTAGGAAGTCAGAATTTTTACAGCAATACCACAAAGAATAATTATTAGAAAACCTCAAACAACAAAACCCAAAACCTAACTAACAAAAATTATAAGATGTTAATTTTTCTGAGTCTGGTATTTCAACATTTAATTTATCTTACAAGAATTGCAATATATGTGTTCATATAATAGCATCTGCATATTTCTGACACTGGACAACAATATTGAATGTCTACCTACAGGAGACAGGACCTGTGATACAAACTAACTAAAGGACAACTCTGTAATGAGGTAAGATGTACTGCACTAAGGAACAAGTGTGCCAAGGCTAATAATTTCAAGTTGAACTGAATGTTTCTTAACACGTATTCAAGTCATAGTGCAAGAGTGTTGTTTTCTAAGACATCATAAGTACTTGTAATCAATCAAGAGTAAAAAGGCAAAGGAGGAGTTGCACAGATTACAAGTAACTACCAGCAGTAATGCAAAATGCTGTGTACACAGGTAATCCAAACACCCCCATTTTAAAAATACAACATAGGAAGTTCTAAAGACTTTAGTGCTAAGCGCAAATATTCTACTAGAGATGTTCTTCATTCATCTTACCTCGGCAGCCAAAATAATTCTTGTTTTCAATAGCATAATAACCAGCTTCACAAGTGTCACAAGAATCTCCACAAACTTTAGATTTGCAGTAACACTGCCCATTTTCCTGTGAAGAAAACAATTCCACAAACAATGTTTCAGTAGCTCTTCAGAACTCTAATCTTTCAATACTTGGAGTTCCCTATAATTTTAAAGAGAGAGAACTTTCTAATCTCAACAAAAAATATCATCTGGACATACTTTATATCATTTACCATCTTCAAAAAACAGACTAGAAAATACATGAACTCAAGAAGATGAACAATTTTCAAAACTTTATACATCCCTAGGATGTATAAAACTAATTCTTTGCTGTACAAAACTAGCTACTTCACGTGCAGAAGCAATAATCAGTACTAAGATTTCTACCTTACCAAATGTTACAACAATTTATCTTTACAATAAATGGTATCTTTGTGTTAATTTCACTTTACCTGCTGACATTCTCCGACTCCACTTAATGTTCCACTCACATCACACTGGCATGCTGCACAATGGAAAACAAAACAAAAAAAAAGAACATGAACATTTTGTCTTTGCAGGATAAAGACCCCACCACCTTGAATCTTCAATTTTGAGTCACTGTGTTCCAAGGTGGATTTTACTCCGGAAGGTTCAGAACAGCAGACAGATAATGGTATAAGGTGAGAAGGAAAACCAAAGGAGACAGAATGGGATTTCTAAGTATGTGCAATTTACTGATGTGTTTTCAAGTGATCTAATTTGTATTTGAAAAAAAAAAAAAACAAAACAGTATTGAGTTTGAATTTACAATTGCTTTCTTTCTTAGAAACATTCAGACAATTGATGCAAAACAGTGTCTTCCAGCCTGACTGGCACCTTCTATTCTGCAGTGCTACTCTGGGACCAGTTCAACTCTCCGTATGAAACAGAAATGGAGCAAATATTGCAGGAAGGAGCTATGCTGACCTAGAAGTTTGGTGAAACCCAGTATTGACTCTGTGGCTGAAGGCAGAGATGAATTATATGAAAGGCACAGTACTTAATATTTGAGGAGTTGTTCAGTATTTAAAGATCTAGAGTCAAAGATGTAATGATACCAGTATCAGCTCTAAAGCTACTCGTCCTATCTAAGTGGCGGTTGTGGTGGAACCTGTTGGAAAAAAATAGTTGGAGAGAATCTTTAAAGGATTTTTCTGTCTTTATCCTTTTTAATCTTTAGAATTTTTATTATCTGCCTGAGAAACACACACTCACTGTTAAAAACACTGAAGAAATTGCAGATTATTATAAGGACATAAGCCATAACAGATTTGACACACCCTGTAGGCACAAGGAATTTTTATATTTCTTTGCAACTAGGAGATAATATGAAGTGAAAAAACACTATTTTCTCATAACAATAAGTCAAATTCTGTTTTCAGTGTTACAGGCAGAAATCCCGTCTCAGTCCAGAAATTTGCCACAGGGCCATATGAAGTGCACATTACTGTAACTTAGAGCACACCTTGGTCCAGCTCTAGACAAACACTCACGATATTGCAGTCTACTTTCTAAAAGTAACTGCTGGTATCGTGTGTACTTCGCTGTCACAATTAAGTAGTATAAGAGACATGCTGTTAATATGAGTTGTGAAAGTCCCTGAACGTCAAAGACAATTTCAGTAAATACAGATGAGTTTTAAAAGAACTTGACACATTTCGTAAGCCAAAGAAATCTGTCACCTGTACATCCCTCGGGGTTTGCTTTGGCCAAGTTCCAGTACAACGGTTTGCATTTACTACAGGTAGGACCTTCAACGTGCTGAAGACATTGACAATAGCCCTAATGAGAGAGAGGAGTAAATATGGATTCATCTATTTCACAAAAAAACACACTCCTTTTTTGTACTAAAAAACCCTATTATTATTAACAGCTCAGGCAGTTTACTAATTTCTAGAGATGCATGGAAATTGAGGCTGATTCCTATCAGCTCAGGTTTTTTGCAGTCTGGATATTTTTTATGCATCTACTTGATTCTAAATGTCCCAGTGGATCTACTTTCCAATTCTTTTATAGTCTTATTATAACTGCTATATATTTTCTTAAAAATAGTAATTCATTTTCACATTTACTCTTTCCTTTATTGCTGGAAGACACACATAGCTGTATAAACGAACCTACATGGATAGCCTTCCATCCATCAGACTTACCCTCTAGGTTGTCTTTGCTACATATTTAGCAGAGACTATGATTTCTGGTATTATGCTACTACTACTACTAACCATCATTGTATTAGTAACAATAATAGTGGAACAGCCACAGTTACAAAGACATAATGATTATTTCAAGAATAATTTGATGCTGAAAGGGCCTGTTGCAACCCAGAACCAGGTCTCTGAGACATGCATAGGCTTATAGCTGCATGTATCTATTAGTGTTATGCCATACCAAGAAGACATAAAGAGTATGCACATTCTATATATAAAAGATAAAACCCCCTACCCTTAACAGCAAATTGCACTGGTATGATCAAAGAACAAAACACAAAGTTTATTTCCACTGTTACTCTGCAAATAAGCTCGTGCAATTATTTTACAGTCTAAGAACAGGCTTCAGGGCTTGAGCAATGAGGTGAATGTGTTTGGCAAAGGCTCATGAATGATTAGCATATACTGTCAGCTGCAGTGGTAGAATACTCACGGAGTGAGAACCAATGCTCCCGGAAGGGTCACATTCAGGGCTGACACCTTTATAAAGCAAACACATTGAAAGATCTTCTGAAAACAGAGCTGTGGAATGTAGTAGCGCAGAAGTACGACGTAGCAGGTTGGGCTTTTTAATATCATTACTTCGGAGGGACTCAAATACTTAAACTTCAACACCACGAGAAGCCTTTAATATTTTTCAAATGTGTATTTAACCTGATTTAGACTATTTGTTTTTGTATGCAAAGTAGTTACTTGAACAAGTATAGCACTAACCCACAGATGTTTTCTTAAAGCTCCTGTGCTATCATCTAAAAATAGGGTTTAATATTACAGTTCGCTTAATGAAATAACATACAGAATGACAAAACAGGTGATTTAGTACATTCTCCTGGGGGGTCTCTCCCTCCCCAGGCTTCAGGGGTTTTCTACAAAGCCTTGCACACAGCAGGCTGCTCCAGAGAGCCCTGCAACAAAAGGGGGGCACTCTGAGTCAGAATGCAGAATTTCCCCTCAGAAGCATTACCTTCGCAGTAGGGGAAACTGCTGACAGCAGAAAGGCATCTGTCACACCGCTGTCCTGCGACGCCTGCCCGGCAGGGGCACTGCCCTGACACGGGCTCACACACGCCGTGCTGGGAGCCTTCGGGAGAGCACTGACAAGCTACACAACAACAAACAGTCAATGGTGGGAGGGTTCACCCCGTAGGCACCAAGCAACAATCTTCCAAAACTTTAGTAATGTAGAGGTTTTCAATACTATTTCTGTAGAGTGTTCTTCAGTTTTCTTTCCAATAAATAGCTTACAGGTCCTTCGATAACTCCCAGGGTCCTTGGCCCTGCTGGGAAACTATTTTAGGTGACCTGTGCCTTTCTTCCTCTTATCGTGACAGAAGTAAGTAGGATTATCTGGAACCAGAATGAAACTCTCTTCCTCAACTTTTCTGTCCCATCCCAAGGGCAAGCACAGGCTTGACTTTCTGCTTTCTTGATCTTTTTATGGTTACAGAAACCACAGGGCAAATTCTGTAATTAGACCTCCACCTAAAAATATGATGCCCAGGGGGGCTGGAACTAGATGGTCTTCAAGGTCCCTTCCAACCCAAACCATTCTGTGACTCTATGAAATACAGAATCTCGAACTGCATGCCCATTACAGCTTCAGATCTCAGGGCAGAGGAGGTCAGAGGCAACCTCTGAAATACACCATGCATCAGTCGTTTCAGACTCCTACGTAAGGTCTTGGTTGTGAAATGATTTACATACCCAGGTCAAATAAGAATAACGCCACAAAAAAAGAAAAATGCTGCTGCAGCCTAGGGGACTAATATTTGCTCAGATAGAGTCTAAGGGTTAATTAGTTACTGACAATTATTTTAGTGAAGTAGGAGTCAGTCTCCCAAAGAGAGACCGAAAAAACAGTCAGATTGGGTTTTGCTGTGATTATGGCGATTAACAATAGCATAATTATGAGAATATGTTCCTTCTTTAGCATTAATAATATTTTGATTTCTAGGAAAGAAGTCCTGTTCATAATGAGCAAAAAGTTTGGTGATAGTAATGACAGAGCCTGCAGGTTTCCTTCCATGTGACGTGAAAAAACTATACACACATTCTGGGCCTGATCAACTGATCCACATGGGCAGGAAAAGTTGCTGGTATGATGGAAAATTTGCAGAGTCATGCCCATCAAGAACAGGACTTACAGTGCAGTGTTGGCACACATCATGAGCACACACTAACGCACTTACTATAAAGTTTACAGGACAGTGTGGTAAATATTAGAAGACCAAACAAGTTGAAACACAGCTTATGTTCTGTAAGTTGAGTGAGCCAGAACTCATAAATACCCATTGCCCAGCCTAAGCTTTAGATTTCATATTTTAAAAGGGACACACAACTGCACCAAGGGCAAACATTGCCCTGCTCACATTAATCCAACTAGCACAGGAACAATGATGATGTGCCAGGGAGGACTATCAGAGTATGTGTTGGTCAGGAAGACTGGCCACTGCCTGGATTTTCACTGTTGTTGATGCCCTCCTTGGATGGAACAAAACTATCATGGTTACATGGGTAGTTTCAGATGGAAATATATTTGAGAAAATTTATTTTCTTCTGTACTGCCAAAATAAGAAGGAAAACCCCAGGAATAGGAGGAAAGACTTTTACTCACGCAAACAGCTGGGATAGCTGTAATATCCTGGAGCACACTGGTCACATCTAAGTCCAGCATAGTTACTATGGCACAGGCACTGACCTCTAGGATCACATGTGTTCTCCACTGAGCCAAAATCATCACATTTGCATTCTGCACAGAGGGGACAAAAAAAAATCCATCCTGACAGATACATGTCTAAATTATCAGTTATTTAAATTAGAATTTGCCAAAAAAAACCCCTTAACTTAAAATGTAAATCAATCAATCAGAGACAAACCACTATTTTGCCACCAAAAATTAATACGCTGAACTAGATATTTATTCTGTAATTGCCTCCTCAACCAGTGATAATCAGGTTCTTGCAATTCTATAATGCACAGTTTGGAGATTCAGTGTGATGCCTTGCAAAACTTGTAAGGGACAGAAATCCATCTTACAATTGGAATATCACATGAGAGAAGTACTTAACAGCTTCAAAAAAAATTACCTCCAAGAAACAGCATCCACCAAGCCAGACTAGATCTAGTGGATACCAAGATGTCTATAAGTAACAATGCACAAGCACAAGCTCAAGATGAACAAGGTAAAATATGCCTGCATCTTAATTCTACAAGGTGGCAAGCAGTGCATTGCAGGAATCCACGTGTAATACTCAAAGCATGTTGTCAGACTACAACAAAAGCTGTTGTCAGACTATAATAACAAATTTCTTGGGGAGTTATCACTATTTTGGCTAACAGCTCCATCACAGATAACATCTGCTATTCTATTGAGATGATGCTGAATGTTACACAGGGTCAAACTTCATAGGTACATGAATGACAGCCCATCTGGGAATCCCAGCCCTCCCAGGTACAAGTCGAATGTTGCAGTTAATCCCTTGGATTTTATGACTGACAGAAATGGTTGACTGACAGAAATATAAACCAAACATATTCATTTTTCTGAATCCCCCTTTTGGTTTCTCTTTCTGCTGCAGTCAAAGACATCTGACTTTACTGGGATTACTTCAAAGATGCTTGAAAAGATGCAGGGCTTGCTAGGAAGTTAGTATAAGAGAAATATGAATACTGAACCTTCCAAAAACTAGAGTCCACCTCTAGCTGAATATTATATTGCAGTCTATCTTAATTTTAATACTACTGTTTTGTTTAAAGGCTTTATTTTGATATCACTCTATTTGAATAAAGCTTCTATTGAGTTCTACAAGGTGGGACCAGAGAGATTAGTTCTAGTTGCAGCAGACCAAAAGTTACAGATCTATCTCCCTCTTGAAGATGACAATTCCAAACAGGAGCTGCAGGCTGGGCTGCTCACTTTACACCACAGTTTGCAGCATGCTGCGCAAATTTAAGCTTAAACCCATTGCTGCTTATTTTAACTAAAAAAACTGTGAACTACAGCAGTTCTGAGTAATCCAACTGACTGTGTTTTCAACTATTTTTATCTGTCTTTTACAATTTGTTTTTGCATGCTCTTTTAAGCTTCTACGTCTCTTTTCAGCTTTTGGTGTTCCAAGATCAAACACATTCAATATGGGTTTGATTTGTTTTAAGATTGTTTCTTGATTCTGTTCTAAGGAAAAAAAAAAAAGGTTATTTTAAAACCACTGAACACTGTGTACCAACACAGAATCCTGATTTTATGTTTTTCATTAAAAAATGTTCATCTACTCCAGATAAAAACCACAGACGTGGTATTTCTTTGTTCCACCCATTGTGTCTGGTAACACAACATAACACCTTTGCAAAGTGTCACAGTTTAACCCCAGCTGGCAACGAGGTACATGCAGCCATTCACACCCCACCCACGGGATGGAGTGAAGAATTAGAAAAAAAGGTAAAACACAGCACTGCACACAGTGCTCAGAAGAAAATTAACTCTATTCCAGACAAAATCAGGACACAAGGGCATAAAAAATTCTGCTGTCCATTCATAGGAGATAAAGAAAGTGTATAAGCTGAGAGGAAGCAGACTGACATAGCCAAAAAACAGAACTAACAAGGTAGGAAAAAGTAAATCATAAATGTTTACACAGATCTTGTTAATCTGAACAGGAAAGCACATACCAGAACTCAGCAATGGTCTATATTCTTTCTCAACGTAAAATTCACTACAGATTAAGGGCCCCTCTCTCACTCACTGCAAAGGCAGACAAAACCTAGGGTCCAAGTAATACTTGATGGAGTCCTCATGCACACACAAGACTGTTATGTTATACTCCAAAAGTATGTATTAAAAGTTATACTCCATTGATTTCCTTCTCTTGTAAAAAAGCAGGCTAGTCCTTCGTAGCACGTAGACTGGGGAAACCCCAGGGAGATCTTCCATGTTTCATGATTACATGGACAGAAGTTGGCTTGGGCACTGTCAGATGATCTTAAAATGAGGGAGAAATCCCCATGAAGGGCAAAATGGGATCTTCAGATTTTCAGAACACACATTTTACAGGTACCAAACAAAGCCCCTCTGCAAAAGTAGATCAGTGCTTCACAGTTCTGCTATGCCAGTTCCTAAGCAGCCAAGCGTGCCCTGTTGCTGTGGGCCTTCCTGTGAGAATAGTCTGTGGTTACTGGTAAGACAGCTGTGCTGACTGAGGGTACATCAAACAGTCTGATCATTCAGAAAAATAAAACAACCCTGTAAGTAAACAGATCATACAATTTTTCTCTACTATGGAAACATGCCTGGAATTGGAGAACTAGCGTATATGAGTTACTTCAGTGCAAAGCACAAGAGTGCCAGCCCATTTACTACTGTGAACGCTGCTCCAGCCACTGCAAAAATGGTACCCAAAAAGCACTCCTGTCTGCCTTCTCAGGGGCTTTTTTGATGCTGTACATGCAGTCAGCAGCCTTACCTTGGCAGGCAGGGAACGAGTGGTGGCCAGGCTGGCAGCTGTCACACTGAAGTCCAGTGACCCCTGAGCGACAAAGACACCTCCCAAGAAGGTCACAGATTTCGGGCTGGGTACCTGCCGAGTTACATTCACACACTGCAAATGAAAAAAGATATTTCAGAGGCAGTCTCTGCACAGGCTCTCTTGTCTTTCTTGAAATAAAAATATTTACAAAAAAGTAAAAGCAACTCCCTGAGGCTCAACAGGATCAAAATTTTCCCATCAGATTTATTTTGATTCGTAACAGCATTTACTGATTGCCCACATCAGTAATAATTCAGCATCAAGGGCAACAATGAAAGAGCAAAAGAAGCTGGCTCTAAGTACCGGGTTCAATATCAGTGCCAAAGCACTACACTTGGCCTGTCTCCACTCAGAGTCTGATTTATCAATACTGAGCAGTATGCCAACTATTGAAAGTAGTTCAATCTCTTTTGGGACTGTCATGAAACAATTTATGGCTTGGATTTACAACCTCAGATGGGAGTGGTTAATAAAATGCCTAAAAAGGTAGTACAGAGATGGCTATTGAAGTTCAAAACCAGTTGGTTTTCTAGCATTAACTAGGAAATAGCAGCTTGGTGCATCAAAGGGATGCTGCAAACTCAAATATAATTTATTTTTTTAAAAAAGACAAGGGTAAGTAACAGAAATGTTTCCAAAAGTATTCTAAATTTCATCAATGTTACTAAATCCAACTCTAAACTGGAGTCTGGTAGCTGCATCACACAGCAGACAGCAACCAAGGAAACGGGCATTTCTAGATTGAAATCTCCCCTCATCACATTTTTGTTCTTCTTTGACTTGTGAGTTTTGGGAGAGCCCCATATGAACACACCTCCACGGCAAAAGAACTTCATCCTTTAGTATAAAACTTGGGTCTGTGTTTTGGGTATGCTTACCAAAAGGAATGTTTTACTTACCCTGGCACAGGGGATACTGAAAATACCCCGCTGCACAGGTGTCACAGGAAAAACCCCCAAATCCAGTTCGACATCTGCACTGCCCAGTACTCCCATCGCAGTCATCGCCCAGCGCTCCTGCGCCGTGGCACTGGCACGCTGAAGAGCACATTCATAAAGAAAACATTTGCAGCATTACTATCTTAAAAGTTCTTATTTCCCTTGGAAGCCAGAGGCTGGCATTTACTCTGGAGCGCAAGCTCCAAGCGTCAAAGAAATTATGGCACTTACGCAGACACTGGGGGCCAAAATACCCTGGCTTGCAGCCACCTTCTAGTTACAAGAGGAAAGGAAAAGAAAGAAAGAAAGTTAGTGCAAAAAATCACACAATTCCTTGTCATTTTGCACAGAAAAACAGTTCCGTGCTTAGTAATTACTACTCTTAAACCAAGAAAACTACATTGTTACACACAAATCTCATTTCAAAAAACAACGGTCTGTTATCGTGCTTAGTCTGCCAGCACAAATTTACAACTTCTACACAGAAGCTTTCACTTAGAGGCAGCCACTTATCTTATGTCTTCAGATGCTGTCCTCTGAAAATGTAGATAGCTCAAGATCTGTTTTCTCCTGTTATATTCATTTTCCTTTGGAGTTTTCTTTCTTCTTTCTTTTAAAAATTTGTGAAAGAAGGGGATATGCAACAGAGCATAACCAGAGGCCTACCAGGGCAATTATTTTGGATGTTTTATGAAGGAGATAAGTGGTACAGGAGACTGAGGCTTTTTTGGGTTGTGATGGCATCTGCAGACACTTTCAAGAAAGCAACTGGGACTTGTAAATACATACATGGATTTGTACTGTCTGCTTATATCTAAATGTCTGCTACATTCAAAGAAGAAAACACTTTTTCATTTGCCTACATAAATTCCAGTTTCATTAAAGCTATTGGAAATAAAGGTAAGCACGTTGATTTGGGGATATGGGAAAGGCTAGGAGGGTTTTTTAAGTCATTAATCCTGACGTGCATTACAAGTACAAAAGTGATTTAGTGCTAGCTGTGATGATGTCTCTGTTCTGCAGTATGATAATATATACTAAAAAATATAAGCCCACCAAAGGATTGGATTTCAGGCAGCTTTGCAGTTGGCTAAATAAGAAATATGTAGTACTCTTAGAAATCAAAGTCCTTCACTGCCAAGGGCAATGCACAATTTGCCAGGTGAAAGAGGACGGTCCTGAGGCAGAGGCCAGTTAGCATTTAAGGAAGAGATTTACACCACAAATCAGGGGTTGTCATGTCAGAAAGTTGTACATGTCAGAAAGTCTTGATGGATCTGTTCATAAGAGCACTAAACAAGATGGTCAGCCCCTCCTGCAGATGTTTGCCAGAGGCTGGTCAAAGCTATTTTGTTCCATAACTCATTCTGGAACTAGCCCACTAAACTGTTTAAAAAATATGATGAACTTCTAGCAAGAACAAAGGTTCTCTGAAAGATAAATACCAACAGTGGCAAAATTACTACATAAATCTCCACGAAAGACCAACCTAAATGATTCTACGATTCTATGAAAGAGTAGGCACCACTGAAACAGTGAAAACCAGCAAGATGGGAAAAAACAGTGAAATGGGAAAAAAGAAACACCAAGAACTTGCCTTTTACGTCACCAGCCACAGCATCTCTTGGAATTGGAGAAGTAATAGGATGTACAGGAGTATCTTTAAAGCAGAAGAAACAATGAGGTTTATTTGAAACAAACACAATAATTTCATTAAAAATAATGACAAACAATAAAGTCATGTCCTGTTGATACAGAGAGCATGATATTCATATGATTTCAGCTTAGTTTTCTTTCAGTTAGGAACAGGGTAAGAAACATTTTACTTTTGATTTCCAATTCAGGTTCAAACTTCCCTTCTTGAAAGAACAGTATGAAAGGTCAGATATCATTTGGAAATTAAACCAAGTTGCTTTCCTTCTCCCTATATGCTTTTATGCAGAAAATTCTCTTACACCAGACAGTGTTAGGAGAGCTATCGAGGGAGCTCCACATTAATTTCAGACTTCCTGCTTCCAGATGAAGGTCCATCTCCTTCAATGTGGCATTACCACTTGCTCCATGAACTGACAGAATTCATGACACGTACAGTACACCTCTGGAGCTTTTATTTAAAAAAATGTCTTTCAGACATTCCTGCATTAAGATGGTATCCAAAGCCAATGACCTATAAACATCAGTGGGACTTAGATCAATGTCTACCTGAGCTGAAATTATTTAAAAATGTTGGATTTCAATCAAAAGGATATATCAGATGTGACAATCTAGAATGCACTGTATGAACAGGATTTATTCTATCACAGCAATGGAATTCAAACAACATTACATTTTTACTTTTTTTTTTCTTTATTTTTTACTGTTTTCCCTCTTCTTGTGTTTTTATCATGGTACCTCTATTTCAGTCAGATCTCAAATCTTGTCCTAGAACAATACCTATTTTGTCAGAAACATAATTCTTTCTCCTAAGGGTACAAAAATATGCCACCAATGCATTTTTACAATCTTTTCATGGAGTCACAAGTTTCTGTGCAGCAATTACAATCCTGATGTTACATTTTCTTCTCAGTTACTTTATATATAATTTTTATGGTAAAAGCACTTTTTATAAGATATCCAAGTTCCAAATCCTAGGAGGTGTCAAGGAAGAACACATAATATTTTCTTGTCTCTCTGTCATTATAAGTCACATTCGACTTTCTGATCCAAGTGGTCTTTATACCTAAAGACCCTGACACATGTTTAAATGATTTGTTCACAGCTTTAGGACTGGAGTTCATGATTTACTGAGAGACAGGTGGTAGACTTGATGTCTTAAATGAATGCAGAATTGTGAGAATGCAGTAAAATCTCTTTGATTTTCAAGACACTACTGTTTTTTTAAATAAACCTGAC
>NW_020955408.1:1782839-1786655 GCF_003031625.1 Empidonax traillii
ATATAATTTTTATGGTAAAAGCACTTTTTATAAGATATCCAAGTTCCAAATCCTAGGAGGTGTCAAGGAAGAACACATAATATTTTCTTGTCTCTCTGTCATTATAAGTCACATTCGACTTTCTGATCCAAGTGGTCTTTATACCTAAAGACCCTGACACATGTTTAAATGATTTGTTCACAGCTTTAGAACTGGAGTTCATGATTTACTGAGAGACAGGTGGTAGACTTGATGTCTTAAATGAATGCAGAATTGTGAGAATGCAGTAAAATCTCTTTGATTTTCAAGACACTACTTTTTTTTAAATAAACCTGACTCTCCTCAGTATTATAGCAACCAATTTATCAGATCATGTAAACATGGGAAGCTGAAATGCCAGATGTTTTTTAACCAAGTCAAGCATAATGAAAACTGTTAATTCTTTAATATGCATTTAAAATACAGAAAAAGAAGCATTTTTAATTGTATACTTACATACACAAAATGGATAACCATAGAACCCATCAGCACAGCGTTCACAGTTTTCTCCCTGGAAATTCTGTTTACAGAAGCAGCGGCCAGACCCTTCCTCACAGCCCTCTGCATGCTCCAAGTTACAACTGCAGGCTAAATAAAAGTATCAGCAATTAGGCACTCTTTGGAAAATGGTAATTTGCCTTTTACAGCAGTGCACAATGGCATTTTAACAATAAATTTGCAGTTGTGAATGACTCGTTATTTAAAGAATTAACATTTTCATATTTCCCAAGGACTTTATATCATCAATGAATCCCTTAGAAGAAAGACCCATATTATTTTCTTAGAGCAATTAGAGTATTTTAATTCCAAAATCTACACATTATTACTCCACAACACTGCAGCAGTTATCTTCTCTGTGGCAACTTCTCACCTCTCTCCTTGGTCTAGGCTAAGCACCACAATCCATCTGCCTTCCCTGACACACGACATGCAGCATCATGGCCATGGCTTTGCTGACTTCCCATCCATTTCAATATCCAAACACAACATAATGTAATTTCATCCCACCTGTTACATGGATCTTTCAGCCTGTTTGTAATCCAACCCTTATCTCTTACCTATACTCAGTTATTATTTTTTAAATGTTCTATTAGTAATAATCCTATCGCATCCCTTACTAGCCAATAGGTTCAGCATTGCCTAAAATCAGATAAGTGATCCTTGTGACCTTTTGAGCTATAGAACAAAATCTTCAAGTGACCAAGAGCCAAAGGATACCTCACATGTACATTAGGGAGCTAAGAGAAGCAAGGTCACGAGAAGAGATGAGAGTGGCTCCCTAGAGGTCCTGAGCTCCTCCTCACTGTGGAGTGTATAGCAGTACCCCAGGTTTCCATGATCCTATCTCCTCAGTAGCCTTTACTGGTTTAATTCCTCCTATTGCCCTGCTGCTGGTCTGAAGCTTTATGCTCAAATTACACATAAGTATAGAATAATATAATTAAAAAGGTCTAAAGCAACACAGAAAGTCATTTGCAGTTGTTCCCCAAAATCTTTTGGCCACTTTTTCATTTTTCCTTGCCAAAAGTTGCATCTTATGCCTTTATTACAGCCATAAACTCCCAAGCCACCACAAGAAGATACTCCATAGAGAAGGACTCACGTATACAGCCATCAGGAGCTCTCACTGGAACACCATAAGGACGATAGTAACCTTTTGCACACTTCTCACAGTTAATACCAGCTGTGTTATGCTGTGCAAAATGAAACAAAAGGAGAATATGAGGTAAAAAGAGGAACTTGGAAGAATTAAGAAACAGTAACATCCTTTAAAATGTTTCTATATACAACTAAGAAAGGATTGGCACAGGATAAAATAGAATATGACTGCAATGAAGACAGCAATCATCATGTGGCCTTCTTTAGCCACCTATTCTCTACAGGTTTCTGAATCACGGTATTCTTGCATAAAGCAGCTGAATTTTATTTTTAAAAACACTATAAAGAAAAAACTAATTTAAAAATTATTTGGAAATATTATCTTTTTATCATATCTCTTTTCATGATGCTTTCTTATCACAATATATATGTTGTTCAAGCAATCAAGAATTTTTCCTCATACTGTATATCAATTTTTTGCACACCCTGTGTCTAAGATCAGCCATATCAAAACAAACCAAAACCTTAACAGTCCAGTAAGCACAAAACAGATTTTTCCATTAGGAAAGTATATGTCTCTATAAATATGTCTTTTAGGTACACACACAAAAAAATCCTAAGTAATTTGAAATACAGCAAAAATATATAATTGCGCTGTGAACACGGTCCTGAGTGTATTTCAGTTTGTGCAGCAAAGCTCTCTCCTGTAGTGGCGTCAGCAAGAGTGTGCAGTAGCAGTGGCAAGTACCAGTTCAGTAAATCACGGTCACATGAAGGCATCCTGATGAGCTCACAGATGTGTGAGCAGGGAACCAGAGCAGGAAGCTTTGCCCTGGAGCAACCAACGCAGTTTCCCCCAGCTCCCACTCGCTGTTTAGTTCCTCCTTAGGGAGTGTTGCAATTCAGGGCTGAGCAGGGACCCAGTATTTACCAGAGGGACTGGTGGGCAGTTCCTGAACAGGGCACCCAGAACACTGCACACTCTTCAGAGACTACTGGTGCTAACTCCAGTGACACACCGGAGGCCCCAGCCCAGGCAGAGCTTCAGGAGGAGGATGCCACTGTCCAGGTCTGGGGCTGTGGAGGCTTGAGCCTCTCCCTGGAGCTTGGGGAGGTCATTAACCTGTGCAGAGCTTGAGGGTAGGGATCAGAGGACAGGCCAGCACAGCTGATACTGCAGTGGGTGTCTGTTACAGACCACCTGAACAAGAAGGCAAATGAAAACTTCTTTAGGGAACAAGAGAAGGCGTTATTACTCAGGTAACTACAGATACTACAGATAGCTGGAGATACTACAGGTAACTTTAGTCAACTTGGTATCTGCCAGAAGGGCAATGCAGCAAGGTGCAAGCAAATCCATAAATTATTCCAGAAATATTACATTTCATGAAATTAAATATTCTGAATGTATGAAGGGCAATTTCTAATGTAGAGGTTCACGAACCACTTAGGGGAGATGCTCTGTTCCAAATAACACCCACCAGCAAGGAAGAACATGTGAAATTGAGGGCAGTGTTGGCTGCAGTGACCCCAAGATTGTATATTTTAAGATCCTGAGACAAGCAAGCAAGACAAATAGCAGCATTACAGTTCTGGGCTTCTGAAAAGCAGATTTTGCCTTGCTCAGATAGCTGCTTGGCAAGATGCTGTGTGAAACTCTCCAGTGGAAAGGAGATTGAGTGGTAGTTGATTCTCAGGGACAGCCTCCCTAGAACAACAACAGTTCTTTCCAATGTGCAAGTATGCAGAAGGCCAGAACAGATAAACACAGATTTCCTGATTGATTTCTAACTCAAAAACAAAATACACAGAAGGTGGAAGCAGGGACAGTCCACTTAGTGGCAATACAAAGATATTGCTCAAACATGCAGGAGTGGAGTTAGGAAAATTAAAGCAAAGCTGGAGTTAAAACCAGCAAGGAAGACGGAGTATGAAAGGAAAAGTTTCTAAGAGTGCAGCAGCAGCAAAAGAAAAGACAATGGGAGCCCATTTGCTCAGTGTCGAAGGAGATCCAGGGAACAAATCATCTTAGGACACACAAAAGACTGGAAGGTGACCAGACATATTTACCATAGTTTACCTAGGGCAAAGAATGTCCAATCAGCTTCATGGATCTCTCTTACCAAAGGTGCCCAGCAATAGGATGAGAGGCAACAGGCACAGATTGGAACATGGGAAATTCCAATTAGATATCGGGGG
>NW_020955408.1:1786676-1834264 GCF_003031625.1 Empidonax traillii
ATATAATTTTTATGGTAAAAGCACTTTTTATAAGATATCCAAGTTCCAAATCCTAGGAGGTGTCAAGGAAGAACACATAATATTTTCTTGTCTCTCTGTCATTATAAGTCACATTCGACTTTCTGATCCAAGTGGTCTTTATACCTAAAGACCCTGACACATGTTTAAATGATTTGTTCACAGCTTTAGGACTGGAGTTCATGATTTACTGAGAGACAGGTGGTAGACTTGATGTCTTAAATGAATGCAGAATTGTGAGAATGCAGTAAAATCTCTTTGATTTTCAAGACACTACTGTTTTTTTAAATAAACCTGACTCTCTTCAGTATTATAGCAACCAATTTATCAGATCATGTAAACATGGGAAGCTGAAATGCCAGATGTTTTTTAACCAAGTCAAGCATAATGAAAACTGTTAATTCTTTAATATGCATTTAAAATATAGAAAAAGAAGCATTTTTACTTGTATACTTACATACACAAAATGGATAACCATAGAACCCATCAGCACAGCGTTCACAGTTTTCTCCCTGGAAATTCTGTTTACAGAAGCAGCGGCCAGACCCTTCCTCACAGCCCTCTGCATGCTCCAAGTTACAACTGCAGGCTAAATAAAAGTATCAGCAATTAGGCACTCTTTGGAAAATGGTAATTTGCCTTTTACAGCAGTGCACAATGGCATTTTAACAATAAATTTGCAGTTGTGAATGATTCGTTATTTAAAGAATTAACATTTTCATATTTCCCAAGGACTTTATATCATCAATGAATCCCTTAGAAGAAAGACCCATATTATTTTCTTAGAGCAATTAGAGTATTTTAATTCCAAAATCTACACATTATTACTCCACAACACTGCAGCAGTTATCTTCTCTGTGGCAACTTCTCACCTCTCTCCTTGGTCTAGGCTAAGCACCACATTCCATCCGCCTTCCCTGACACATGACATGCAGCAAGCATCATGGCCATGGCTTTGCTGACTTCCCATCCTTTTCAATATCCAAACACAACATAACTGTAATTTCATCCCACCTGTTACATGGATCTTTCAGCCTGTTTGTAATCCAACCCTTATCTCTTACCTATACTCAATTATTATTTTTTAAATGTTCTATTAGTAATAATCCTATCGCATCCCTTACTAGTCAATAGGTGCAGCATCGCCTAAAATCAGAGAAGTGATCCTTGTGACCTTTTGAGCTATAGAACAAAATCTTCAAGTGACCAAGAGCCAAAGGATACCTCACATGTACATTAGGGAGCTAAGAGAAGCAAGGTCACGAGAAGAGATGAGAGTGGCTCCCTAGAGGTCCTGAGCTCCTCCTCACTGTGGGGTGTGTAGCAGTACCCCAGGTTTCCATGATCCTATCTCCTCAGTAGCCTTTACTGGTTTACTTCCTCCTATTGCCCTGCTGCTGGTCTGAAGCTTTATGCTCAAATTACACATAAGTATAGAATAATATAATTTAAAAGGTCTAAAGCAACACAGAAAGTCATTTGCAGTTGTTCCCCAACATCTTTTGGCCACTTTTTCGTTTTTCCTTGCCAAAAGTTGCATCTTATGCCTTTATTACAGCCATAAACTTCCAAGCCACCACAAGAAGATACTCCATAGAGAAGGACTCACGTATACAGCCATCAGGAGCTCTCACTGGAACACCATAAGGACGATAGTAACCTTTTGCACACTTCTCACAGTTAATACCAGCTGTGTTATGCTGTGCAAAATGAAACAAAAGGAGAATATGAGGTAAAAAGAGGAACTTGGAAGAATTAAGAAACAGTAACATCCTTTAAAATGTTTATATATACAACTAAGAAAGGATTGGCACAGGATAAAATAGAATATGACTGCAATGAAGACAGCAATCATCATGTGGCCTTCTTTAGCCACCTATTCTCTACAGGCTTCTGAATCACGGTATTCTTGCATAAAGCAGCTGAATTTTATTTTTAAAAACACTATAAAGAAAAAACTATTTTAAAAATTATTTGGAAATATTATCTTTTTATCATGATATCTCTTTTCATGATGCTTTCTTATCACAATATATATGTTGTTCAAGCAATCAAGAATTTTTCCTCATACTATATATCAATTTTTTGCACACCCTGTGTCTAAGATCAGCCATATCAAAACAAACCAAAACCTAAACAGTCCAGTAAGCACAAAACAGATTTTTCCATTAGGAAAGTATATGTCTCTATAAATATGTCTTTTAGGTACACACAAAAAAAAATCCTAAGTAATTTGAAATACAGCAAAAATATATAATTGCACTGTGAACACAGTCCTGAGTGTATTTCAGCTTGTGCAGCAAAGCTCTCTCCTGTAGTGGGGTCAGCAAGAGTGTGCAGCAGCAGTGGCAAGTACCAGTTCAGTAAATCACGGTCACATGAAGGCATCCTGATGAGCTCACAGATGTGTGAGCAGGGAACCAGAGCAGGAAGCTTTGCCCTGGAGCAACCAACGCAGTTTCTCCCAGCTCCCACTCGCTGTTTAGTTCCTCCTTAGGGAGTGTTGCAATGCAGGGCTGAGCAGGGACCCAGTATTTACCAGAGGGACTGGTGGGCAGTTCCTGAACAGGGCACCCAGAACACTGCACACTCTTCAGAGACTACTGGTGCTAACTCCAGTGACACACCGGAGGCCCCAGCCCAGGCAGAGCTTCAGAAGGAGGATGCCACTGTCCAGGTCTGGGGCTGTGGAGGCTTGAGCCTCTCCCTGGAGCTTGGGGAGGTCATTAACCTGTGCAGAGCTTGAGGGTAGGGATAAGAGGACAGGCCAGCACAGCTGATACTGCAGTGGGTGTCTGTTACAGACCACCTGAACAGGAAGGCAAATGAAACCTTCTTTAGGGAACAAGAGAAGGCGTTATTACTCAGATAACTACAGATACTACAGATAGCTGGAGATACTACAGGTAACTTTAGTCAACTTGGTATCTGCCAGAAGGGCAATGCAGCAAGGTGCAAGCAAATCCATAAATTATTCCAGAAATATTACATTTCATGAAATTAAATATTCTGAATGTATGAAGGGCAATTTCTAATGTAGAGGTTCACGAACCACTTAGGGGAGATGCTCTGTCCCAAATAACACCCACCAGCAAGGAAGAACATGTGAAATTGAGGGCAGTGTTGGCTGCAGTGACCCCAAGATTGTGTATTTTAAGATCCTGAGACAAGCAAGCAAGACAAATAGCAGCATTACAGTTCTGGGCTTCTGAAAAGCAGATTTTGCCTTGCTCAGATAGCTGCTTGGCAAGATGCTGTGTAAAACTCTCTAGTGGTAAGGAGACTGAGTGGTAGTTGATTCTTCAGGACAGCCTCCCTAGAATAACAACAGTTCTTTCCAATGTGCAAGTATGCAGAAGGCCAGAACAGATAAACACAGATTTCCTGATTGATTTCTAACTCAAAAACAAAATACACAGAAGGTAGAAGCAGGGACAGTCCACTTAGTGGCAATACAAAGATATTGCTCAAACATGCAGGAGTGGAGTTAGGAAAATTAAAGCCAAGCTGGAGTTAAAACCAGCAAGGAAGACGGAGTATGAAAGGAAAAGTTTCTAAGAGTGCAGCAGCAGCAAAAGAAAAGACAATGGGAGCCCATTTGCTCAGTGTCGAAGGAGATCCAGGGAACAAATCATCTTAGGACACACAAAAGACTGGAAGGTGACCAGACATATTTACCATAGTTTACCTAGGACAAAGAATGTCCAATCAGCTTCATGGATCTCTCTTACCAAAGGTGCCCAGCAATAGGATGAGAGGCAACAGGCACAGATTGGAACATGGGAAATTCCAATTAGATATCGGTGGGGGGGGGGGAAATTCATCATGAAGGCTCATGAAACACTTGAACAGGCTACCATGAGTGGCTATGCCATTACAGTCCTTGGGGGTGGTCAGAACTTGGATGAACAAGTTCCTGAGCAATCTGATCTAATTAGACCCAGTCTGGGTAGGGAGTTGGACTATGTGATTTCCAGAGCTCCATTGTTATAAGACTCTAAAGAAACTAATCTATCTTTGTATACAACATTTCCACTCTATCACTTCTTCATCGAGGCATCCATTCGTAACACCTTTTTTCCCCCAATGAAAACAGAAAAAGTAAATTTAAATCCATGTACTTTAATAATAATAAAAAAATCTTATAATTAGATTTATGGTAAATTCATTTAATCCAAATTAACTTCCATGGAATTAATTGCAAACAATTCATAACAGTCATATAACCAGGACTCGTAGATTTAGACTAATTTTGCTCTTTTCTATCCTGGAAGCATTATAAAAGAAATGTTCTTTCGTGAACAAAGATCTAACAGAAAGGATCAAAATGATAAATCTTACTAGACTACATGAACAAAGTTCTGCACAGAAATGTCAGCTGGAAGACAAAGAACATTTCTTCTACCCATGCTAGTAAAAATAGCTCTACTCTCTTCTGACTGCCTCTTGGACAATATCTGATTATACTGTGGCAATAATTACATTGTGGCAATAATAATATGGAAAACATACTCTTTACTGGATATTTCCTTTTTTTGTTCCTTAAATACAGCTATATTTTTACATGCACAGCGTGATAATACATAAATCACGAGGTTTCACAGGAACATAGACTTGATGACAATTTTCCTGTAATACAACGTTCTGGTCAGCTGCTTGTCACCACACATCATGTATCAGATGACTAGACAACAAAAGGAAGACAGACTTCCAAATAAGTTTGGATGTATTTAATCATGAGGTCACTGAACCAATGAATAAAAACAACTCAGGTTGAAAGGGACCTCAGGAGGTCAAGGGGTTCAGTCTCACCCAAAGCAGAGGTAAGTCCAAGATTAGATCAACTTCATCAGAGCCTTTTATGATCTTTCCTCACAGTAGTTAGACGGAATAGAACAAGTTACTCAAAATGAGAGACATTCTTTCTCTTTCCAGGAATGTGTTCTCCATTTGGAGATGTTCCAGGAGGATAGAGGAGCGTAATGACAGTTTTCCTCTACCTAAAGTGGGAGTTACACATACGACAGAACCAACTCTTCTCACATAGGCACAGCAAAAGCCCCAAAGCCAACAACTATCACAAGTTGCAATTGGGCAAATTCCTACTGAACAGTAGCAAAAATCTCTTTACCATGAGCATGATTAAGTGCTATAAAAGATTACCCAGGGTCTGTGCAATGTGTATCCTTTGTCTAATTTTCAGAAGTAACTGGGTATTTCTCAGTGCAACCAGATATAATTTTGCATCTAGCCTTGGTATGAATGAAACACTAGCCTAGATGACTTCCAGAGGTCTCTTCAATGATTCTTTTTCCAATACCAGCAAGTTTCCATCTTGGAAACTTGTCTATATCCTCCTTTACTTCAGCTGATGAGGGAGAGCCCTCTGTGTTTTGCTGCAATAAGGAATCACCTGGCCTGAGCTGGCATGTTATTTGGTTAATTTTACTTCCTTCTGTTAAGCAGGAAAATGTTTTTATAGCTGATTGAATTGTTACATTGTGTGGTTTTATTTGAATCACACAGGACTGAGCCAATAAATACAATTTGTATGTATCTTTTACACATCAACAAGTATTGTTGTACAATGTAAAGTATTTTCACACACCTTTTCCCATGCTTTGAGTACATCAAAAAAATGGGCCTATCTAGACTGGTCAGCCCCAAAACTACTGGTGTGGAGACAGCTCCACTCCACTAGCCCTTCTTCAATTGTCATTTATTTAAACTGATCAAAATGACCTTTTTACCTGGCAGTTAATGCAGACTCCTCCACCTTCATAATGCCCATGGATGTTTAAGCTTTCTCGACGCTGGTCAACATCAGCATCATAGTAGCAATCAGTGGCATGTCCATGGCAATTGCAGGCTGAAAAAGTAATATTCCAAGTCAACTTTCTTTTTGTTGCTGGAATTCATTAATGAAGCAGAGTGGAAAAGAAGCTTTGATTTTTTTTTTTTTAATGGGTACACTCAGGCATGTTGGAGTATATTCAAATGCACATATTTACCTATCAACAACTGAACTTTCATACCAGAAACACAGTAGAGTCATGTATTCATGAAGAAAAAGTGCTGCTAGGCTTATCTGAGGAGGCAAGTTGTACCATCTCAAACCTATATAGTTATGCATAAATGTAGAACTAGGAAGCTCCAGAAGAATGGTCACAGCAGGTTTTTAAAACAATCAGAAACATGCTCAAATGTTTATTTTTTCGTGTCTAAAAAAATACATCTGGGCTGATGTTCTGCTAAACAGCTACAGATAAGGCATAAATATTTAAACAAAAAGACCTACACCAAAGAACTCTCATATTCAGCTGTAAATACAAATCTACCAGCAAGCTTGGCTATGCATTTACCCAGATGCTGTCTTCTGAATGGAGACATTTTAAGTGTGGGTTGATTCTACTTCCTGAGAATTGTGAATACCAGAAATATGGTTTAGAGAAGCATGGTATGAAGAATAGTAATACCAGGAACAATACTGTTGTTGCTGATGCTGATATTATTATTATTATTTAGAAAAGGATAGAATTGGGTGACTGAAATAACCCATTTCCCCAGTGTACAGTTGCCTATAGTCTCAGCTGTGATAAATTTTACTTTGGGTGGTTTGTGGCTAGCTCCTTTCCCTTACTTTTCCCTCCTGCTAGGCTAAACAATCTTAGAGTTGCTCTGAATCCATCTACACATAAATGTTCAGCTATACTTTTAACTCTTTGTAATAGATCTTAAGAATGCACTGCTCAGAAGAGATCAAGAGACATCTGTGAGGCTTTGCTTGCAGGCACATCAGACTCACAAGTGCTTCACCCTAGGATGTTCACCTATTGAAAATATCTGAAAAAAAATCCACTGATGTATCCACTTGTCACCTTGTACAGACATCAGGGCTTCACCAATCCCCTTAGGAGGGATTCCCAAGGTGGGAAAACTTAGTCCTGAAAAGCTTTGCTTTTTTACCTTTGGCAAAAAGGCCTGGCAACATAAATTGCAGGGCCAGTCCAATGTTTGAGTAAAGGGTGATGGATTTACCCAGAAAATAATTTATCTAATTTCCTACAGATCAGTTATTTGTATCTCATCTTAGATAAAACTAATCCCTTTCCATTAGTCATGTAAAGCTCTGCCAGTCTTCACTGAAATCTTTTAGAACTATAATATAATTCAGAGTAGTAACCAAACATAACAGCAATCAACAGAATAAATCAAAGGGCATGGCCATGGTTTTGCCAGGAACTCATCTCATGTCCTCATTTTTCTGATCTGATCTTTTCTCGCTGGAGAGGAACAAATGGGAATTTTCCCGAAAGCATGCAGGAGGCAAAAAAGGCTTCCCCAAGCACCTGTGTGCTAGTTGAGCTTTTAATTTCAGCTGCTTCAGCACTCCAGAGAAACCTTTCCAGGAAATTCCTCAAGTTTTTAATTGATACTGCTATTATTTCATGTTTTACAACATAAATAATTGCACTCATGCCTCTAGGACCAAACTGTCTCTGAGCTACAGCTCACATGTCTTCTAACAGCAATAGGAAATTATTTCCTCTGCTTATAGTAATAGTGTGTTCTCTTCGAGGGCAATAGAAACCCCTTCTACCTCATCACACATGTTTTCACCACTTTGGGCCATCTGCCGTCCCACACAGTACAGGGAAACTTGTAACAAAATGTTGGGCCGATCCCTACAAGCTCCCACCAACCTCTTTTGGTTTCTTTCAAGGAATCTCAAGCTTCTGGAAAGCAATGGGGTTGCTTTAATTCCCTCACTAATGGCTGCCAGCAAAAGAGGTCTGCACCTGGCAAATGCTCTCAACAAATCACCTCAAACCGCTAGGAGCAATCCATACTAAAAAGGCTATTTTTTTCAGAGGCAGTTAGAAACAAAGTTGTTTTGGCTCAGAACCTTGTAGATGATATTCTGTAAACTCATTCTTTAAAAAACATGACATTATTTATGCTCTTTGTCTCTCTCTTTTTTTGGCAGAAAATATTTCCCTTTCAAAGAGGGGAACTTGAATGAGGTTTCAAATATTGTTCAAAAACTGTGTCCCAACATGCCTACCTCCTATCAAACATTTTAATCACATACAACCTCCCTTCTCCCTCCCAAGTTGTAATACTGCAGTTTTCATTAAATAAGTCATCTCTTTATTCCTCAAACTAATTATATAGGTACATCTCTTTGGCTTTCAAATAAAGTTCTCCTGTTAACAGTTTGTACCCACTGGCTATGCTACTCTCAGGAAAGGCAGATGAGAAATACAGATTGGGCCAGACACAAAGGAAATGCCTGTGTGCAAAGGTTGCAACATTTTCTGTACCACGCACTACCTGGTTTCTGGCCAGAGGGATGCAAAACACATCTGTGTGACAGTACATGGCCATCACCATAAGAGAGTCTGTGTCGTTGCTTTCTTTAACAAAAGAACGAAACAAGGAGAAATGGGAGAAAGGCAAACGAGTGGCCTTCTCCAGATTGGCTACTTTGTCGAGCTAGCACACTCCAAACTCCCAACTGCAAGTGTGGGATCACCAGGACTTCCACCAGGAACACCTTTGTGCCCACTGACACACACTTAGTGAGGGACAACTGTCAGCATGAGAAGGGAGGGCGTCTCAAGCACCTGTAAGCAGTGGCAGCCTTGAGCAATCTCTCTGCAATCTGAACACCAAGATGCCTCTAGCCTCTGCTCTTTTGGGGGAATCCACAGTCCATCAGCAGACAGCTGTGACTGGGGAGAGATACTGACTCAATGTACTACAAGAAGGCTTCCACTTTTCTCATGTCATATTTTCACACAAATTAGTATTTTAGCTGTTTAGTAAGGAAGTAGAACGTAACATAAATAATATTCACTGCATCATCTATATCTCATTGCTGCATGGAGAGAATTTCCTCTGTAAAGAAAAAAAGGTGTTAAACCACGCAGTGTGCTAGTTATGTTCAACGAAGGTGTGTGCTGCAGCTCATTCCCACCCTCTTGTCAATATCTCTTTTAACCCACCATCTTTTCAGCTACTCACGTTCACATATGTTTGTGCTCCCAGCTGTTGCAGGTTGCCATTGTTTCTGATTATATCCAGGGCAGCAGTGATCACAGGTTTCCCCACAAGTGTTATGCTGACATTCACACTGAAACCTACAGATTAGAAAGGTTCTTAATGAAGCTGAATTTCAACCTTTCTTCTTAATTTTTTAAAATAAAAATTAGTATTTTTCTCAATTTTACTGCAGTCCAAGACTTACATGTAAGTGTGAAAAGGACAGGATATAAGTTCACATGTAAAGAGGTCAATCAGTAATACTGGAACATTTTGGAACTTCCATAAAATTCTTCATGATTGACTACTTTAACCATGTAATTATGAGATTATTAGCATAGCTTACTTATAGAGAACATTTATAACTGAATTTAATAGACTGGATTATGAAACTATTCTAGTATATTAAATAAAGATGACATATAATAATTTAGGATGTATCCTATTTCAGCTTCATTCCAAGGTTTAGACTTGTTGACCCACAGTAAATCAAAATATTTATCAGCTTTATAGGCATTCTTTCATAATTTTTTCATTATGTTTTGTTTACAATGATTTTATCAGTGTTTTTAACAAACCAAGATCATAACTTCACCTATTATTTTAAAAATAGTGCACACTATTCATCAAGAAATTTATTTTTTTTAATTTAGCTGAATAGCCTATGTAAAGAGTAGGATTTAATTATGGGCTAGATCTTATTACCACACATAGCAACTAAATCCCATGATTAACAAAGACCTCGAGACTAGAGAGGCCTCTTCCAATTTTCCTCTCTTATCTATGTAGTTTAATAATAAAGGGGCAATAAAATTTTCAAGTATAACCATCCTATTCCTGTAGATTTTACAACTTTGGTACTTACTTTCTCTAGTATAGACATCTGGAACAGAGGCACCCATCTCCCCACTTATTCTTCATTAAAACACAACAGAAAATATTGCACTGCCCTGATACAAGATTGTTTCAGTGATGCCATGGATAAGAGCAACAGCTGGTTTAAACCAGGTTTTTAAAATATGTTGTAGATAGTCTGGCTATTCAGTCACTTCCATATAGCAGGTGAGCCAAAAAATCTGATCTAACCCTTCGTGAAATGAATGTGAAGATCACAAACTTCACAAAGAAAGGGAATAATTTTTTTTCTAGTAATGACTGAAATCTTGGCTGAGCTCAGTTATAATGTTAAATACCTCTACGAAGTTCACTGATTTTGTTCTTGAGTTGGACTTCCTGCTGTAAGAGATGATATCAATTCATGTTTTCCAAAAAGAACAAAGGGTTTCTAAGAAATTATTCGATCTGCCAAGCTTCAATTTCAAGTAAAAAGAAAAATCCAAGTAAAGACTTTTTATTATTATATTTTCTATTAAATATAATTCCCTCTTCATGTGTTTTCTTGTCAAGTATTACCAGATTCTATTTTTTTTAATGTAATGGAAAAAATCCCTGCAGAACTGTATCATTCTATAATAAAAAAAGATAATTTGAAAACATTTATTCATTGTTTTTATCAAATCCATGTTATGCTCCATTTACTTACTGGTATTGGTTTTCAGCTCTCCTTGCCTTACATTCTTCAGCATGGCCATGGCAAACACATCGACCACCAATACTGATGTCCTTTATACTGTAGTAATACTGTGGAACAAGCACAAAAAGTATGTATACGTCTTTCCTTACTTGTATTATGTCAGGAATACCAACATTAGGTTGTTAAATCTTGCTTATTAGAACTTTAAAGGCACAAATTTACAAAGAGCCAAATCAGGTAGCCAATAATCAACCTTCTGTTGATGGCGATGTCTCAGTATGAGACATCCAGCAAATCAAATACCCATGGGGTACCTAAAAGGAGCAGGCTTGTGAAGTTCACAACAAACACACGTCACTAAAGCTCTCCATTCCGCAGCAGCTACACAGTCACCAGTACCCAAAGCCAAAGCCTGTTTCAAATCAGCTTGAGGATGGAGATGTAAATTACTGTCAACACATCAATTCGTGAGACTGTGGTCTGACCAACAAACAGGATATGCTGGTACGGGCAGTGTACTTTACCCATTCAGTCAAAAACTATCACTAAACACTAGAAAAAGACAAAAATCACCAGCTTGGTCAAAATCACTCATGGGTCAAGATGGATTTGAAACTGTGACCTGAACTTGAACCACTTTGTATCTCATCCCCAGGCCTTTGATGGAGTCAACAGCTCCTCCCAATTTTGTGTCATCTGGAAACTTGCTTAGTATCCCTAAGTTTTCATCTGTTTCTGTAGTAAGTTTAACATAAAGATTTTTTTAAGACTATTAACTATTTCATAGACTTGAAAGGTCTCTACAATAAAAAATTGCACTCTCTATTAGCAATTTAATAAAGTACTTGATATTTCATTCATCTATTCTACACCCGGTGGCTAGGATAACATCAGAAGTTCTTCATATTAAAGCTGTGCCGCTCGCCAAGTAAACTAAATACTGCATTTACATCTGCCTGTGAGCAACATCTTAAAGTTTACTTAAGACAATAAAGGCAATTAATGGAACTGCTATCAAATAACTGGAATAGCTTTATGTTTTTCAGTGCTGAAACCCTCACACGCATTTGTGCAGTGCCTCACCCCAGGGCTTCCTCCAATTGTTACCAAATCTTCATTTTAAATGAAAAGGTTAAAAATAGCAATACAATATGAAGTCTTAAATCTCTGTAAGTATATGAATTTCTGTCTGGTGCTCCCTTGAGGAAGCTGAATTTCCTTACATTTCCCCACTGAATGGGGGTGGGACTTCAGCCTTCAAGCTCTTATGTGGCCCAAAATGCGCAGAAAACACCTAGGCATCTCAAACAATTTGTGGAAAGACAGTAACTTTCAAGTATAGCCTTTGATTCCTGCTCCTCCAGAAACTCAGGTACCGTTTTCAGAAAAATTTTCTTTGGATACAAATAACAAGAAGCAGTTTCAAATAAAGTTGAAGAGATTTGATTCCTCAGTTCTGTGTGAGATAGTTTAGAATATTTCTGCTTCCGTTCTTTATAGCTCCCATGATGCACCAAACTTCCCTCCATATTAGAAAGCAGGGAATGAAGACGGCCTGTTACAAAATCATTAATCATTACTTCCCCTCCATAAATCTGTGCTCACCTAGTTACCTTCTTGTCTCAAATGAACCTGGAGAAAATACGGGGATTTAAAGGCATGCTGCAAACTTAAAACATTCAGACCGTTTTATGGTCTCTAACATGCTTTAGTATGATAGTTGAGTATACACATCTACAGTTAAAACACTACTTACTCTGCGAGTTACAGTGGGGTCCCGTTGAGCTTTGGATATCAAGTGTCCAAGAAGAGTATTAGTTCTGAGAAAACGAAGGCGGATGTTCGTTGCTTTTGTGAATTCTCGAAGACTCGGGGAGTAAGTGAAGTTTTTTGCTCCTGGGCGGCCATTCACCAAAGATACTACAATCTAACAAAGAAGTGAGCACATTTTTGTTAAATATATCAACTGCAAGCGCCAACGGTGGCACAAAGCAAGATAAATAAAAGAATCCAAAACCTGACTATTGTTTCTAAACATATTTGCTGTAACAACTAGGCATTTCAGGCTGAAGCCAGGATATTGGGGAAAATGGTGTTGTTAGTCTTGGATCCTCCTGAATTCTTACTATCCATATGGTACACTGGAAAAAAAAGGAAAAAAAAAGTGCCTCCCTCTGTTTTGGAAACAGTAGGTATTACACGCCAAAAGTACATGTCTTAATAGGAAAAAACAATAGCAATAGTTGCAAATAGTTGTTTTAACAGTTGACAGTGTCAATGGGAGTTTTGCCTGAGTAAAAACATCAGGTTTTGGCTCCTTCCCAAAGCACATTTATTTTTGGGTTAAGGCACAAACATTCCTGGAAAATATTATTGTTACCAGGTCCAGTGCCTGTGAGCGTATTAATGGTCTTTAGGAAGAAAGTACAGAGTGTTGCTTTAGAAAACCCCCTCCCATGAAAGCAGGTTTGTCTGACTTCCAAAACAAGGGCTCCAGTACTTTTTTACTTTTTAAAGAAAGAGCTGCCAGCAGCCTAGCAATCATGAATCTCTATTGAATGAACAATCTAGTGTGTACATACAGGGCTTAGTAAAAGACTTTCATTTATTTATAACCATCCGGATAACATTTCTATATACAAACAGCTCCTGTACTCTAAGGCACGTAACAAGGGAATGATGACTGTGCCAGTTGCAGCACAATTCCCTCAGAAACTGTCACAGAGCATATAATAGGAGATGTTCTAGCAATGTTCTTCTGTAGGAATTATCCTTTACCATATCATATTAGGAAAATTTTACAGATATGTTAACAAACTAACCACATCAGGTGTAAAAGGAGAATGCCACCAGGAGAAGCTATCAGCACAACCAAGAGTTTAACACTCATTCAAATAATACAAGCCACAGTTCAACACCTTCAAAAGCATACAGCTATAGTGAAGTACCTAAATCATGATAAATATCAACACGGGTTGCTCTGAGGAACCCCTTCTTCTATAGGGAATGGTGACATTTAGGAGGAGTGAGGTCACCCTCCCAGAATCTCACCGTGGTTCTGGACTTACTAATGCAAATTCAAGCAGTCATAGCTGAAAAATTAATTCCAGCAAACTTTCAAAACCAATGCTGTTCGCTTCCAGCATTACACATTACCTCCCTAAAAGCACTTACCTCTCCATTTTCAAGAGGTAGAATGCGAGAGTACTCTGTGGTGCAAAGGACATCGCTGTCCCTCCTCACTGGAAGATTAGCTTCCTTTCCAAAGCGCTCCCAGCAATCTGCTTTTGAGTCTAGTCAAGAAAGAACAAAATTAATCTTATACATGAAAATAAACACTATTGTTGTAAATTAAGTTAACAAAGAACAATCCCCTGCGCTTTCAGGTAAATTCTATCCCATAATAGAATAACAGTGATTGTGTAGCTCAGCACAGAAAATCAGAAATTCCTAAAAACAATAATTTCTCTTTCCAAGTAACTCAGTGATGCTTAACAAGTCACGCACCTGTATTTCTCATACCATCACAAAAAAAAAAAAAGTTTTGTAGCTACTCCAAAATTTCGCATTTGTATTTCATTTTAATTTTTGCAAGAAACTTCAGGGTCCCATGGACCCTGCAGTTCTGACATACCCAAAAAACAAGACAAACAAAACAATCAAGAATTCCCAAGAGAGTGAAAAAAATTCACATGCTGAGTTACACATTCAAAATATCATACAGTCTTATAACTTATTGTAGCTAACTAAGAAAAGAGAAATGTATTTAACATTCTTTATCTTCTCTGCAGTTGAAATCTTCAGCAAACCCCATAGTTAGATTCGCTGCAACTGAGCGAATGATTAAAGAAACCTGCCAACAAAAGGGCAGTGACACAAGGATTTATACTTACAAGCAAAATATTGCCAGGGACTGTAAGTTCTTCCAAAGTCCACTGATCTCTCTAAGACCCACAGATCTGGACGAGGAGAATTTGCAAACTTGATAAGGATATAGGCAACATGGAAGAGCTGGTGACAGAATATATAGAGATCTTGTCAGGAGCTTTTTTAAACTCTATAAAAGTACCATAATAACAAAACTAATGCAAATAAACACCTTTTCTTTAGTATACAGGGAGAAGGCTATTCTCTGCAGTTTCGTTCACATTAAAACAAGAGGACAGATTCTCAGCTGGCTACCTCACCTGGCAATGTGCTTGAGTATAAGACAACTGCAACAGGACTGTGTTGAATGCCATCTACATTTCAGAACAGGTCTGTTGCGCAGATGACTGCTTGGGTGTGGTAAGGGTATAGTATTTAATCTTGAAAAGTTAGCATCTCAACATATCACTGAACTAAGACACTTCTGCAGAATCCTAGTACATCAGTCAATCACATAATTGTGCTTGCAGTTAAGGAGTATAAAAATGATGTAAGAGAAAATGCACAGAACCTTAACATTGGGACTCCTTTGCTTGTGTTTACAGTAATCTCAGAAACTTGTTCCTCATTTTAAGAATATCTCCAGATAATTTTTGCCACTTGACAGACTTCCCAAGTAGAAGACGCAAGCCATGCTAGAATTTTGTGGGTATCAAATAACACAGGAGAGATTCTTATGACCAATAGCTCATTCAATGTCTGAAACAGCTCAAAGACCTTCATCGGCTCAAGGTTCCCAAGGCCAAGGTGCTCACTGTGTATCACAGAGATAGACCACAGAGACAGAAACCTCCCAAACATTAGAGCAAAAATGGATTTGACAAAAAAAGACATCTTACTGTAAGCCTCTTGGTATAATCCACAGTCATAAAACTCAGGACATCAGTAAAAACTATCTCTACACAAAAAAATAAAAACAGATTGATTCTAAAGGTCATTTAAAATTTAAACAACCACAACACGGATAGCAGTTGCCAATAAAAGTGAATCAATACTGAGGTAAAGTCAATATTCAAGTGAAGCTGCACTGGAATTTCCCCCTCAACAAGCTCACTGGAGAATTATCTGCTGGCAGGAGATTCTCACTTTGATGGGAGAGTGACAGTCAAAGGTTTGTTAAGTACCTGATGCCAGAGCCCCACATCAAATACAGCAGTTTATCTTTGCACAAACCTCACAAATGTCATAACCCTGGCGCTAATACTTTGCATATGTTATTAGACTCCAAACCACAAGTGCATACAAGCTCTCAACCACAAACTGGGAACAGCATCTTTTGGCATGCCTGGCCCATCCAGTTGCCAGCTAGGAACAGTTTAATAGCTGTCACACCAAATGGGACCACCAAGAGGGATACTGGCCATATGGACATTACGTGTCATCCAGTATGGCTAGTCAGGGCAAAGACTGGTATACTTCCAGGAAAGCATAATTTTGAATTTGAATAATTTGAAATTCCTAAAGAAAGAAGGTGTTTCATATTCTTGTTTTAACTCAGCTGAATCTCTAAAGGGGCACTGATGTGTTCAAACCAGGTTTGCACTGAGCAGGCAACTGCCTATCGATGAATAGTCCTTCTTCCCTTATATTTTAAGGTCTTTAGGAGTCCCATCCTTATGTGTATGTTAACAAGATAACAGCCTATGTTTTGAGTGACACAGATTTAATCAAGACAAATGATTAAATTAGAAATCCCGAGGAAACGAAGGAAACGTAGACAAAGTCCTGGCTTTTCCAGGGCTCCACTGCTTGTCATGTCATGGAATCATTACAACAATGACCTTCTACCTACTCTCCAAAAAAGCAGATGACTTCTACCTCAGCTTGTCATACAGTCATTATATTCTTCTACTCAGATGCTACTCAAAGTGCTGACACAGCCATTCTCATCTCATCTCATCTCTCACAAGAAGTGATACCTTCTCAAAAGAGTGAGTAAAATATCGGAGTGAATTCCATTTCCACACTACTTCCACACTGCTGAAGAACTCTGAGACAAGCCCACTTACACATCAGTGTCACTCTGGACTACAATCTTTCATATGCATCTTAAAAAAGTGGCCAAAATGAAGGCACACAACAGTCGAATCAACACGTGGCACTTGTCAAACACCTGTATGCCACATCTGCTATCCAACCGTGGAATTTGCTTAAGCCTATGACTACTCAATGCATGTAAAATTGAAATACTCTCTGATATGGGTTTTATATGAGGAACTCTGTAAGTCTACCAGTGCTTAAATAACTGCCTCCCAGTACCACTTTTTGCCTATTTCCATGCAAATCACAAAACGGTAGTTAAAACAAAGCACGACAACTTCACATTACCACTGCATATGAAACCCTTCAATTCACAAGCAGCTCTCCTTACATCTCACAGTTTGAAATACTGCTCAGGTTTGTACAGTCACATTCAGGAAGGGGAAAGGGATAGATCTTTGATAAAAACTAAATTAGTGTTAGTTAATGACAATATATCACCAAAACACAGTCACCAGCCCTAGCACCTGTCCTGCTTCTGACTTCACATGAGTGCCTATGACTTGGTTTTGACCCGGACCAAGGATGTAGAATAGCATCCTTAAAATCCAAACTTCCACTACAGTTAAATACTGACCAAGCTGATGAATGGTCTCTCTCCAAATCTGATGAGGCAACAACAGAAGCAAATTAACCACTTGCTTAGAAAATATATCCTTGCTAAAGCCAAAAGAGTAACCTTGCTGACATAACACATAGAAAAACAACTATTATAGCCAATTTTAATCACATATTCTAAGCTGGAATTTCACTAATTTAAATCTTGATCCTAACCTAAGACCTACCCTGTAAAAAAAGGTAGATTAAACTCAGAGCAATGTGTTTCTTCAGCCATTTATTCTTGAGGAAAAAAAGAAAGTGTCTTAATTTTTGAGAAAAAGTTTATTGGGTTGATTTTAAGCTGAATTGCTTTCATTAAAAAAATTCCACAATTGTTCCTTCAAAAGGAATGTTAAAACTTTAACTAAGCATTAAAACTGCTTTTTTTGGTGCAACTATATAATAGAAAAAAAAATTTTTCACCAAAAAAAGCCTAAAGTAAGGCTCAATCAAAATTCTTACTATTTCTTGTATGAATATAGAACTAAATTTAAAAATAGAAACAGCATTTTGTTTCCATTACTGGAAACAATCCACTCTGGAAATGCATGCTTGAAAGAGGATGTATTACTGTAAGTGTCAAACATCTTATCCTGTAATCTAGCAGCTTAGTTCAAACCTGATGATTATCAACAGCTGGAATTTAACTAGTGCCATATTGATGTGACTTTTTCCTGTCCACTCAAGTTCAGATCTGAACTGTTCTTGCAGTCAGTGGCCTTGAAGAGTCACAAAAACCCAGACAGATCTTAAAAGTCATCCAGCAGAATGAGTAAAATGTCCTCCTCATGTGAGAATGAAAACTAAAATTAAGGGCTGCATATTACCAACATTACATTATAAAGACAGATTTTTACAGAAGCTCTTACAGGTGAATTTAAGATCCTATTGAAAGAGCACATTTAAATCGATTGAGAGTTACATTATACCGTTATTGCTAATGATACAATACTCACAAACTATAACAGCATGCACACTACTTATTTTAACCCAACAGAAAGAAAACTTCCTGTTACCCATTGCATTCTCATAGAATTCTAAAAATCACAATAGTACTGGTTTAAAATGTTTTCTCTACTTTCTCCTTAAAAGTTTAAACAACTCTTTATACAGAAAAATTACCAAGATTTATTGAAATCCTAAAATATAAGAGAAAATGGAAGGAAGTTAGATATAAATATATAAAGATATAGCATATTTTTCTCCATTCCTGGCAACATAAACTCAATACAGAATACTAAAATACTGAAATTACTTTTAAGATGAGTGCTGGACATAAACTAGCACGACATAAAAACACACTATGTTATGAACAATCATAATGCTGTGTGCTGCCCCTGTAGGAAAAGATTGTTCTTCCTTTTTAGGCTCATGACAAATAAAAAGTCTTGGAGTGTGGTAGTAACAAGAACCCAACTAAATCCAGGTAGACCGTCTATCTGAGGCATTCTGTAGATCTCAAAATGTGTTCAAAAAGATATCACAGCAATCCTTGTTCATGTAATCTGAGCTGTAGAAGTATGGAGAACAGCTGTTTCCAGCAGGATGGAATTTCCTAAGACAGCATTATCAGATATATCTACACCACCAAAACTTCCCTCAACATAGTAAGACTGTTCCTCTAGGCTTCTGGCATTATCTTGAATCATGTGGTTGGCACTGCACGTTACTCAGAAGAGACAGAAATCTGATGATCATTTAAACTAAACTCAGATGTGGGCTGATGAAGGACTGGGATTTATGGAAGAGTGAAGTGCTTGGCATCTGCTCCACACCTTAGTGCCACTGACTGCACAGGGTTGGCGTGTGCAAGCACATTAGTTTCTTAATGTAATGAAGCCTTAAGGTCTTGAGCGTTGTTTCCTCTCAAAGACCAAGTCTTAAAAGTAACAATCTCTTTAAATGAAATAAAAATCCCATATACTCTAGTTAAAATTAAAGGCTTTGATTTCTTGAAGTTGCAAAGAGGTAAGCACTCCCTTTATTCAAATATCTCAGTGGGACTTGAGGCACTCTTGCAGATCCAGATACATATAAAACACTCCTGGTAGTCAGTATTTGGCAATTCTCAACAATGTATTTTGCAGATTAAACTGTCATATAAAAAAATGTCAGTGAGACAGAGCTGACCCAGCCTTTCTGGTAGTTTCCATCTACCCTTCTGGGCATGTGGAAGAGTAGCTATAGCAGAGGTGCAGACAAAATCGTGTGTGGGTAGTATCTAAGAGGCATTAGATCTCCTGAATGTGCTTAACTGTGCACACATACACACAGCAATGCCTACACCTGTAAAGAGTGACAGTGACTGGAGAGGCTCCCACCTCACAGCACGCAGGAGTTATCCCTTGTGTGCCAGCCTCACAGCCTGCGTGTGCAGAAGCCAGGAACAAGCACAAGACTTCCAGTGTTGTTCAGTTATCTCTGTGCACGTTGCATTCACATCATGCTTTCATTTAACCAGCCACTGATGCTAAAGAGCATACTTAGTTAGGTAAGTCAGCCCCTGTGCATATGCCTCGTTGGCATGTCTGGAGATCTTTTCTCTATTCCAGTTGGTGGCAGGACCAGACGGGAGAAGCTCTCCATACATTTCACAGGCAATACTGTAGAAGGAGGAACTGCTTCCAGAAATGAAAGGGTAGTCCATTCTTCAGGTTCAATCAGTCCCTGGTCTTTTTGCCAAGGCTGCAGGCAAATACATCAATGACTGCCAGTTATTTTCCTGAAATTTCTCATGCAGCCACTTTTCCACTGGGATTTGGACAATGACCAACTCAATGCTCACAATTATTTCTTACATATGGCCTCTTTCCTCACAGAACACTGAAGCTATTCATATGGGAAAGGATTTGTATGATTCAGCCCTCAGTTGTCCAGAAGATAAACGTCCTCTTATAAGGGCTATAGTCCAAAGTAAAAAGAACACAGTAGTACTGTCACCAGTGGAAGGAAACCTAGGGAATTGTGGAGGGTTGGAGGCTACCAGCAGAGGTTCTGCTTTTACTATACTGTGTTGAGAGTAAGGTATTTAGAAGAACATATCACAAAATGAAAGTAACATGAGCATGGAAAGGGAGGGGGGAGAAGCGGAAGTACAGACATGGAGGGATGGAAGTGAATGGGAACAAAGATCTTCCCAAAGGGATGCTAAGCAAGAGCCAGAGGAAAGCAGCGTTAGGAAAGCAAAGGAGAGCAAGACTTGCAAGGTTTTATTTTGAGAATAATACCAAATTAGAATAAAAAATGCATTTTAAAGCCAGTGACACATATCTATTAATGTAAACATAAGGAAAAAATTCTAAGCCATTCAAAAAGGTTTTAATTAAAGCTTGAAGAAATCACAACACATTGACTACATCTTAAAGGATAACATATGAGCAAGAAATAATGTATTTAGGGTATTTCCCTGATTAAGGTTGGTAGGTCAGCTCTGAATGAGCTTCTTGTAGTGTGACTGAGGACTAAATGGAACGTGTATTACCTGATACAACTTTCAGAAAATTCCATCAGACAGTTATTACTTGATCAGCTGAATTTGTGTTAATCTAGAGTTTACAACTAGATTCACCTTACTGTGGTATGAGCCAAAAATCACAACTAACTTCAAAGCATCATGTTTTGTGGCATGATCCCAAATGAGCTTCCTGCACAAACTGAAATACTCAGAACCAGAGTTCTCCAATATGAAGTAAGACTTCTGTGCTGTTAGCATCCCCATTTTTGGGTACTGCGGGGATGATATAGTACCTTTCCCAGACTAAAAACCCCCTTTTCTCCTCAGTGTGAACCACAGAGCAGGGCTCAGTGTTGCTGTGGATTCAGAGCCGAGCAGGGGCTCCAGAGGAAAGGCTCTGACTTACTGCTGGGGCAGTTCTGTAGGACTGCAGAAGCTTCATGCAGTGGTTCTCATGCCTTAAAATCCATAGGAGTTCTCAGTGTTTTTACAGAGCTTATGCAATTTCACACCAGACCTGTGTCTAATTTCAGGGTCAGCAATAATACAAAGTCTCCAACAGTCAAGTACAGTGAGTGCAATGACTATTTTTGGAAGCCCAGTTCAACACAGCTTATGATAAATCTCCCACCATCTTGACAGCTTCTCCCTACAGGAGAAGGGCCTACAGGACACTGTATTTTACAGAGTAATAGTTAAATAACCTGTAACTTCAGAAACATTTAAAATTATTATGTCAATCCTTTGTAAGTTAAGAACAACTCTTCTTGATGACAACAGTTTGCGAGAGCTAATTATATTCACCACAACAAATACTGTTTGCAAACCTATGGACGTAAAGGACTGTTATCAAATATAAAAACTAAACCCCTACCATATAAAAGCAAGTCAAAAGATGTAACAAACTGTGAGGCTTTTTACAAAATGTTTATATGCTTTAACTGGCAGAAAACAAAATCATGAACTCCTCCACAGGTCACAGCACTTATCTTAAATTTATGGTTGAGTTTGTCTCCTTCCCTAATAAAAGTACTAATTTGGACATTACATTCCACTGTGCGCCTTTAATTTACAGCAGTGACTAATAACATCGTTACATAAAAATTATCCAACATATTAGTGCACAAAACTTCACCAAGCCTGAGTCTTTCAGCGCTATATTATTGCCATAAAAGCACAGTAAAAAAAAATTACATGTAACTAAAGCAGCAATAAAATTTGTGGTCTATACTTTTTGAAGTGTAATAGTTAGACATTTCTTTTTCATCATACACTATCACACTATCCTGAATGTTCATCTTCTTCTGAAGACAAAGTTCAGAAAAATACCTGGGGGAGTGTTACTGTAATATCTGCTGAGCATTAAGCAAGTCAAAGATGAGGGAACACCTGCTAAAATTAGGCAGTCCAAAGAGTCAGGGGAAGAGCGATGAACTTCAGCCAGACATTCTGAATTCAGAAGCTTAAAATACGGTGAAAACTATATTGGGAAAAACATGACGAATTAAAGGAATAACTGAGACTTTATTTGATCCAAATACTTTAAACAAGTCAGGAATAGCCACAGTGTAAGCAGGTATGTTAACAGAATTGAGAGACAGCCTCAGGGATCAACATTATAATTGTTATTCAGAAGGACTGTGATGGATTAGAAATGTAACTATAGTACAGAAAGTCAGAAAGGGAGGTAAAGCTGGGCTTTTCCTTTAAGGTTTTTGCTTTTTCTCATATTACAAAGTGCAGCAAAATGAGCGTTCTTTTAGCAGAAAGCTTTAGCATCCTGAAGGGATTTTGACTTTCAAAACCACCCCTAGCCCTTGTGAAACAGAAGCGGCACCAGGTGGGTGTTCTGTTCCAACTCCATTGTAGTGAGTGCTAAAACTTCCATCATGGTGAAACTATTCAGTTAAATATTGTCATGAGACCTTGGCAAAAGGCTCCACTGGGACTCTGCTCTCAATCATAAAGATATAAAGCAGGAACACGGTAAATTAAAAGCTTTTGACTTTGCACCAAATTCTGCTTCCTCTAATTGTGGATACTTGATGACCAGCTTACACTCAGTCATTGCTTCCCTGCACGCATATGTACCTTACTCATTGTCATGTTCTGCATATGCAAAAACGTTTCCATATTTTGTTTGCAGAAAAAAGTGACTTGTAAAGAAAAAAAGAAACAAACAAAAAATTCACCAAAACCAAACCAAACCAAACAAAAACTACCCCCCCAAACCCAAACAAACAAAACTCAAAAACAAACAAACAAAAAAGAGGACAAATAGACAAATATTCAGTGAGGAAAAGTACATCCCTGCTATCTTTTCAATATTACATCCTGTGGTTCTGCGAAGTATTTAGGCACATACCTAACTTTAGGATTTATTTTTCCTTAAAAACCAAAACCTTCATCTCAGCTCACCTGAGGGGGAACTGCACTCTGAAAAATTGTCTCTGTTAACTAAGAAAGTCTTGCATGACTAACAAACACACACCAGGCTCTTAGTACTTAGGACCCTGAAGTAAGGTAGGGTGAACTGGGGTCTCAGTGTTTACCTGTTCTCTTGAACAGACTTACCCTGCCACAGTGTTCTTCTTCGTTAATGTATTGTGTGCTACTATATGAATTTGAGGTGTGAGAATACTAAGCAAAATGTCAAAAGTGAATCTCAAGTTCAAACAAATCCTGAGATTAAGCTGTAACTGGATGAATGCAGATATAAGATAATGTTCCTGAAATGGGGGGAAAAAACCACCATATGAAGCCTACTAAACCTTCATCCATCCAGCAGCTAAAATTATTCCTTCCTGATCACAAGACCTGAAGTAATTTTCACCTTTGTCTTGGGTTTCTCTTGTTTCCAAGTAAGGGAGTTCAGAGTTACCTTTCCAAGCCATATCAAAGTAATGAGAAACACATATCCTCCTGCTGAGAAATCCTTTAATAACTACAGGAATCTTAGCACATAGCAACTGGTCTCCAAGGAGTCTTATGAGAAGATGGCACTCAATTCATATTCTTCCCCTGAAAGGAGGAGGTTTCTCAGAAGTTAACTCGGCACATAAAAAGTATGATGTCTATCAGTAGGTTCTCCAAAGAAGATAGCAAGTGCACAGTGGGAATAAAAGTTTTGGATCGAGCAACGTGCAAAACAAGAGGGTGATGATGATGCAGCACAACTATTGGTCACAAATATACTGGGTTACACCAAAAGACAAATTACAGCCTGCAACCTAATCCCGTGTCTTGCAGGGACCCTGACAGATACAAGCAGCTCAAAAAGCAGATCTGCCTTACTGAGAAGTGATTGCCTTCCTGTGCCTATTCATAGCACCCTGCTCTGCATTCAGTCTCCCAACTCTGCATGTCCAGCCTTGAAACACATATTTCCCTGGAGTTTGCTGGAAAAGAATGACTGAGCAACTTGCTTTGCAGGAGGACGAAGCAGCGGGGTATAACACTCCTTAACTGTACAGTGTAACAGAAAGAGCAACACAACTCAGTGGGGTCTGCCAAGCTCATGGGGATGCTGTGGCCTCAAAATTCATTAGCTCCTTAATAGCTCTCCTTTCTGTCATGGCACAATGCAGAAAAGCAACTAAGAAAATAGGCACGTTATTAGTGCAATCAATAGAAATGCAAATTCAGAACTCACAGCAATTTGGTTTAAACTACTGATGTCCTTTATATTAAGCTGTCTGGTCTTTCTGCACTGCAGCTATTACTGGATACAAAAACACTTAATGAAGACATCCTCAAAACGAGAACCACCACAGACATGTGAGGGACAGGAGCATTAAAACACCATGTAACAGAAGATGTAAAATAAGTTGCACCTGAATTCCCAACAAAATGGTAGCCAAGTCTCAGCAAGAAACATTTGCTTACTTATCCCTCCCTTCGCTGTCAACTAAATTGAAAGCCCACTCAAAAAATCCTGTCCAATATAATCAATCAATAAACAGTTTCTACTGTCCAAAATATATATGTGCACGTACACATACATTATGCAGACCCACACATGTATTTATAGTCATATATTTTCAGCTGGTGTGAACTTGCACAGTGCAACTAATTTCACTGGATCGGTGCCCAATTATGGCAGCTGAGAATCCATCCCCGTGACTTAAAATACATATACAGAGGCTTTACTCAGCTACTTGGCCATCACTTGCACAGGAAATATGGGTGTTCATGTTACCGTCTCATTACTAATTAATATTGCATTGGTTTTGCTGTCCCTTCCCTTCTAGGCCATGTTATCAGTATTTGTCTGTCTATCACGAAGATCTTGCTGGATGACAGAGAAACCAGAAGGACCCCTGAGGCAAAAGCAGACTCCAAACATTATTGCCCAAAATATGCACATGAACAGAGATCATGGAATCTCTCTCTCTGTGCTCATGGAAAAGGAAAATATTAAATGGAAGATAGAGCCCTCAACTAAGAGGTCCCCCTGTGTAGCCTCAGGTTAACAAGTTAAAATGTCTGTGCAAGAAAGCATACAATCATTCCATTTCTGGGATGCCAGTGGCAAGAACCCCCACCTTCAAAATTCCTAAAGGAAAATAATAATTTTAATATAGTTAACTCAGCCAAAAAAATACAGAACATAAATCAGACAAAAAAGCTGTGATGCTGGAAGTTAAAATCATCAGTTCAAAAGTCTCCTCCAGTTGCAAAGAATAAATAAATGCAAGAAATGATCAAACCTCACCCAACTCCTCATGCACTTACCTGTCCCAGATCTAAAGTGACATTGACTTCGTTGTACTTCAAGCCCATAGAAAGAGGAGGGCTCTGCCACCAGCGCTCCGTGCCATCAATCGCATTGGTTACCGGGTGAGCCTTGCTGGGATCAGCAGCATTGCAGTAATCACAAAACTGGCCCTGAAGCACAATAAATTAAAAAGATGGTCTCAGACAAAATCTTATGCACTGACAACGCATGTAGTTGTTAACTGAGATTCTGATCCAGAGTGTTGACCAAAAATGGGGTTAAAGTTTGTTTTTTTTGTATAGTATAATTTTCCCCTGGCCATTAAATTACACACCCATACTCTGAAACACACTAAGATTTATGTTACAAACAAAAATTTCAGAATCTCAATAAAGGGGCTACAGTAAATCGTCCTTTATTAACTAATTTATTAACACTTTGGTGAAATTACCTATATGACATCTACAGTGGTGTTTGCAGGAAATTAATGAAACAAAGCTCCTTAGAACTGGACTAGGACCAACAAACAAATTATCCTCAATTCTCCCACGAAATACCCACATATGCATATAGCCTGGTATTAAAATCATATAAAAAAACCTCCATTACTTGCCTATAAGTTTAGTGTTACAATTTTATAACACTGTTTCCATTTTTTTCATGCCATTATAATACATTATGAATCACAGGTTTCTGAACAACATGTACTCATGGAAAATGCAATAGATCCTATTGAGTGTTCCCTTTAAATTTCCCATTAAAGAATCCCATTGTATCCTCATTTCCAGAAGTTACTGCCCAATTTCTAGTCCACAACTAAAGCCACACTCCAGAGATGCCCTTTGAGAGTCTCTAAAGTTCTTTGTACAATAACGATGAATAAACTTCAGGAAATTCAATTGTCTTTTGATTTCACATCTTGGCTTGCCCCACAAGCTATTTTTATCTCCAAGAAAACTCATTTTACAGTCCACTAAGATTAGTGCTGAAGCACTGCAATGAGTTATTAAGGAATCTTTTATTGTCCTATTCATTTCTTATTCCAATCACTGGGTGGAGATAAGTAGTGAAAATGTTAAATTGTGCCAGGCACAAATCTCTGTAGAATCCCAATAGAAAAAAATGACATTTTCATTGAATGGCAGTACACCCATCATGGTTACTTCAGTCAGACAGTTGCTTAACCCATCAGCCTGTGAGGTGCTGGCACTGTTGGACTCCAAATTAAAATAAAAAGAATGGGGCAAATGTAACCGTATCAACTTAGCATATTTTCATCAAATACATGACAAATCTTTTGTTGTTTCCACAATCCACATTGCCTGGCACGAAGTACGTTCCTGTCCTTTAAGAATTAAGAGAATCTCATATAACTGCCATTATTTTGTTTGTCACTGGTGTCGGACTAACCAGTATGAAGTAACTGGAGCAATCATACTTGTTCACTTTTCACAGAGGAATAACATTAGGGCTTTCACATTCTTGCTGGGAACGGTCTTGCAATGTTGGTGAATTTAAGATTGTTTATCTCTAGTGGGATTTATTTAATATCTACCATAGTTACTAACAGATTGGAAAATACTTCATCATTCTCATGTGATACAAATACACCATCTTGTGTCTTTCAAACACAAACCATGGATTTTCGCTGAATATTTTTGCATCAATAACAGTAATTTCAGTGTCTGCATCTAACAATACTTCCATCCTCGTCCTCCTCTTCTGGAAAGGCCAGAACATGACACTGCTTTCAGAGGCCATGTCTACCATAAGCTGTTCTGATTCAGCAGTGCCAGTGCCAACCTGACTGACAGTTAACTCTCAAGAATTCAAAGAGTTGTTTAGAGACTTAAAACTCGCACACACAAGTCAGTTAACTTTATCTCTGGGGTCATGTTATAACATGATCCTCCTCCAGCTCTGCTAGAGAAGATGGTTTGGCTCATTTTTATATGAATTACAATATGCCAGGACACTGCTGGATTCAGGCAGTTTGCTGCAGCAGACGCCACATCAGACCGTGCTAGCCACAGGCAATGTTGACAGTTTCTGCAGTGACGACAAAGAGAATCATATTGCTCTCTGCAAAATCAATACTCCGAGAAATCAATCTATGCACTGACAACTGCAGCTCCTACCACATCACAGCATCTTTCTTTGATAAACGCATGCTCGAGTTCCGACGTATATGTTACAACAGTAGAAGCTTCCATAAATAGCTTTATACTGAGCTTGAAACACAGTTTAAATTCACATTCACGATGGTCAGGCTGGAAATACACAGGAAACAGTTGCTGGTATAGAAGTTTCAGCTCTGATCTGGAAACAACCTCAAAGAAAGGCTGAATGAGCAGTAAACAATGGGGAGTATTAAAAGCAAGCATTTAATTTACATGCACTTATGTGATTTCAGTATACCAGAGCACTTGATCTGAACTCAAGATACCATCTTTTTCTTTTTGGACACATAATTCAAAGAATTTCATTGCAACAGCTGGAGTTTCAGTTATTTAAAATTACATTCCAGCAACCCTGCCAACTAGGCAGCAAAACAAAAAATGAAAGAAAAAAAATTATTGGACAAGGCAGCCTTCCTTCTCACTGACAGTATCTCAGGAACTGCTACAGGACACGTCTCCATTCCAGGAGACTGGGCCTCGAGACTTGGTCTGATTTTGGCTGCAGTTCATCATGCACGCAGGTGTGCATTTGCTGTGACCTTGTCACCCTCCTTTCCCCTGCTTCTCCTGAGCGAAGGAGAAACCTGGAACTGCATGAAAGAGTTTGCTGAAATACGCCAGATTGAACCTGAGACACACAAGGATGAAAACGTCTTGCCTGTAAGTTATGGAAAGTGACAACAATGAAGAACTTGTTCACTATTTCATACCTAACAGTTCTGTGCCCACTGGCAGGGCAGGACAGGTATGCAGTTAGACTTTAATGCACACCCGCACATCACTGTGGACAGACTGGCAGGCAAAACCAGGCATGCCATTTATCTATCAGCTGCTGAAATATTTTATACTCTTGTGCATTTCTTCACTCAACACTGTTCTTATTAAGTTATTGTCCCACATGCCAATCTGCTCCGGCATTGTCTTAAGAGCCTTGGTTGAGCTGCCCAGGAAGAGACTGTCCATCCCACTGATCACTTTTAAACAACCTCCAAATGCTCTTTCTGGATTTGCTGGATAATTCAGGCTCTATTAAAAGACACTTCACCAAATGACAAGCTGAACAAGAATGACCAGTGGCAGAGCAGTGAAAATAAAGCTGTGTCTGCTTTTCCTCTCTTTGCCTCGTTTTCAGATAGCATTAGCAACAGAGCTGTCTGCTCCCTTTGGTAGGATGAGGATCACCTTCCACACCTCCTTTCCAATTTCTCTGTTCATAGAGCAACAGCTACAGCCCAGCTTTGTAGAGGAGACAAAAAGAGAGTGACTCAAGTGTGTGTTGTCACTTGAACTTGTATCAGCCCAACACAGTGGCTATTACACCTATCACTTTATGTAAATGCCACCTGACCTTCCCTCAGACTGTCTTAAGAAACAACACATTAATACTTCTGCTGGTTTTAAATCCTTCTATGCTTAGGTTTCATAAAAGCTTCATGCACTTCTCTCCACTTTTCCATGAAAGAAGAGATTCTCTTATTTACAGTATTGTTGAACTTGTGAAGTGTCTTGAAAATATGCACATGGTGCTGTTATCATATTTTCCATTGTTGGATTTCCCTGGCCTTTTGAAAGACCTCCCAACCCTTGCTGAACCACAACAACTACTGGTAAATCACAGAAGTATTCATGTTATGTATCTCAATGAGGCTTTGTTGGAACTGGAGAGAATCGCTGCTGTATCCATGCTTACACAAACACTGTAAGAGGCACAACATGCTTCCTTGTGCCAGGGCTGAGCTACCAGTACTCCCTCTGGAAACTTGAATTGGACATGAACCATAACAGCTCTCTAACCTAGGACCTGCAAGTCAAATACTTAACACGAGAAACTCCCTTCTTTCTAGCCTCCCTCTTCCTTTATACAGCAAACCCTCATTTCCAATTGGGTGTTTGTATATAAAGGGAATGATTACAAAAAACATCAATGACAACGTGCATCACGCAACAGGCTTCATTCCACTTGCTTGGCATGTTTGTCTGGTGTTTGCTTTGGCTTATTTTTACTATCCTGTGATATCTGATATTTCAAGGCATGTCAGTATGAGATTTCACTGCAGCAATGGGCTACAGCAAGTTGCTGAGACATTTTTGGGCTTGCTGTTCACCTGGTGGTATTATTGTTTCAGGCAACTTTAAACATAGGTGTTGCATCTAGTATGGAAGGACGAATGCTTAAACTTCAGAAGTGTGTTAGAAACAGAGAAGGAAGCAGCTTCCTGATCATCAGAACTCTTTTTTGCAACCTCAGTTTAAGCATGTAATACCCATGTCCCAGTCTTCCTATTAGTAAAACTGTGTATTACTCAGCCTCTAAGCATCTTTGAGGTCTTTTTTTTTTTTTTTTTTTTTTTTTTTTTTTTTTTATGACTGAGGGCAGCACACAGATATAAGGTAAACTGAGATGTCATGGTGCAGCAGGCAGTCATGGCATAGGGAAGCCCAGAGCAAAGCACACTGCTGGCTGTGGCTGCCTAATGAACTGCAAGGGCAGGCTGAATGATGGTGCATGTTCCCTTCTGGCACATGACAAGAAGTACATATGCTGCACCTTCTCAGTCCTTTCCCCCTTTCTTGAGCATCTATTCTCATAAAGAAGTGAGAAAAACAACCCTTTTATCCACTGCAACCCCTTCTGAAACCACATATGAATGGTTATTTCACTATTAAAGATACAAGCACCTCATAAGACTTTAAAACACTAGCCTTTCTTCCAAGACGCTAAAAATTTAATTGCATTCTTTCTGTATTGCCTGGAGTCAGACAGTGGACCTTAGAGCTTTCAAAATCCCTTTCAAATTGCAGTTTCATTCTGGCTCTCTTCTCCCATCAAGAGAAAATACAAATAAAATAACTTTGGAAGGTCTGACGCTTCAGGGAAGTCTCCCCCTTGTAACATAGCTCTGATCAAACTGATACGGAGCACCCACTGCAGTGTATCAGTTTGTTATTCCTTCCTTCCTCTCTAACAGACATGTCACTACAAGTTTCTACCAAAGGAAAAATATATTTCCATTAATCCTTTGCCGGGAGTTTTGCACTTTATTGTTATCTTTCTTGTGACTGGCACAAAATGAGTGCAATAATCTTGTGCTATGCTAGGAGAGAACAACATGATCCTCGCTGCCCTCTGTGCTTATACTCCCTGTTAGAGTCCCGAGGAGTCTCTGGGCTTCCTCCCACAAGCAACGCAAGGCACAGACGATAAGCCTCTCATTTAATACTTGCAAAATACCACACAGCCACAAAATACTTGGCTAAACCCGAACCTCTTTTCCCGTCGGAGTGATGTCCGCTCTCCAGCGAGTGGTTGCCACCGCAGCCCCGCCCCATCCATGCCCCGGAGCTCACTGCTTTACCCCCAGAAGCTTTACGCTGCTCACCGCGGACCATAGGCCACAAAGCACCACCTGGGTACCCTCTAAGGCACTTCCAGGTGCCCGACGGGACGAGCAGCTCACGCACCCCCGGGAGCAGCCGCAGCACCCTGTGCACCGTGGGCATCGAGGCCGGAGGGGAAGCGGCCGCTCCCCGCGGCGGGGGCGGGGTGTGGGGGTGTGTCTCCAAAAGGTACCGGAGCACCTGAGGGCAGATGTGCGGGCAGAACCGCCGCTGCCCGCCTCCGTACTGCTCAGCCCTTCCCTGCCTGGGCTCCCGCCGGTCCACGCTCCCCTTCCATGCCCGCGGCACACGCCAAGCCAGGAGAAAACGAGACCACGCGTCCCAGGGTAGCGCAGGCCCCCCCCACACACCTCCCTAAAGACGCACACCCCCTCCCGCCGCTCCGCAGCGCCAGGAGGTTGCCAGGGATAGGGAGCAGGTGCGAAAGGGAAGGGGGTCCCGGCGCCGCCGCCCTCCCCGTCCCCTCGGGCCGCCCGGTTACCTGGATGGCGCGTCCGAGGGGCGCGGCGGCCGGGCCCCCCACCAGCTTGCAGAAGAGCTCCGGCCGCCCGGCGCCGCCCGGCCCCTCCCCGCAGGTGGCCGTGGCCCAGATTTTGGCCGCCGCCGCCAGGTTGAAGTAGGGCGGGTGGAGGCTGAGCCCCGTCCCTTGGGAGGCGCCGGGCTCCGGCTGCGCGGGGCACAGGGCGAGGAGCGGCGGGAGCAGCGCCCAGAGGAGCGGGGAGCCCGGCGCCGCGGCCATCCTGCGCCGGGCTCTGCCCTCGCCGCCCCCGGGGCGGCACTGCAGCTGCGGTGGGCGGGCGAGCGGGAGCAGAAGGAGAGGGAGCAGGAGAAGGAGCAGGAGCCAGAGCCGGCGGGGGGCTGCCCGCGCTCTGTCCGCACCTCCCTCACGCCCTGCCTGCCTGCGCTGCGCGGGCTGGGGCGGGACGAGACGCAGCCCCGGTGCGGGGCGGGCCGAGTCCCCCGGGCGTGCGGGTGTGTGGGACGGGGCGGGACGGGACGGGGGGATCGCCCCAGGTGTGTGTCCAAGCGCCCAGCTCCGCCGGCATGCCGAGAGAGGTGCCACCCCGCGGCTCAGCTGGCGATCTCCCATCCTCCTCTTCCTAGGTAAGTGTGCGGGTCAGTATTTTCGGCAGACCGTGGAGAAATCTCAGAGCATCCCGCCCTCGTTATTTGTCCACAATACAGCAACTTGTGGATGCCCGATTCCTGGCAGTGTTCAAGTCCAGGTTGGATGGGGCTCTCTAGTAGGAGGTGTCCCCGCCCATGTCAGGGGGCTTGAAACGAGATGATCTTTAAGGTCCCTTCCAAGCCAAGCTATTCTGTAATTCTGTGATAACCGCCGACCTGCCATGTCACATACAGTGAGTGACAATTTAAGGTTTCCCAGCCTTCTCCTTGAGCAGGGATACCCTCACACAAGGTAAACACTTCTCTCAGTAGATCCTCAGGAAGACACCCTGCGTGACTGTGCTGCAGAAACTGCAACTCCTATTGCCATTTTCAGTGCTCTGAGGCTGCTGGAAACCGTGCAGCCTGGGCCACCCTGCTGCAATGCACAGCTAGTGCTCGCAGCTCCTTGTGAAAATGGGTGTTCCTGCTCATCCAGGGCAGACAATGAGCTTCCTGTCTTTTTGAAGCTATTTGGCACAGGCTTTGGATAACACAGGAGCTGGAGGGGACACTGGGGAGGGAGGAGGCCAAAGAACCATGTCATCTGTATTAGGATTTACACTGCTTAATGACGTTGCTATCCTAAATTTCATACCTGTTCACATTTCCAAACCCACACATACACACCCATTGTTCAGTTCTCTTAACCAAATTTGCAGGATTTAAACAAAAGATATGGTTAGATATACATAGTGATTCATGTTAGTTGCAGAGTATTTCATAACTTTTTGAAAGCTTTCCTACATTGGCCTCAGAGCAGTAGCAAGGGAGATCCCTGGTGTACTGTTTCAGGAAGCACCAGCCACAAGCTATTGATTTCACCTACTAGAAAATATCACCCTTGTTTGTTTACCTCTATGGCTTTAGCACCCCATAGAGACACATCTGTGGGAGACAGTTTTTGTGTCCTCCATAGTAAAAGTTGACTTTCATAAATGTAGCAGGCTATCATTTCAGATATATCACATTTCATAAATGTTTTCAATCTCTAGAGCACTTTAAAAATACTCCCCTTTTCCAACTCTGACATTGTGGAAAGCAAATTATCTTATTGCATGTGTACATCATGTCATTTTATACAATAGATTGCACTTCATAAAATATATGAGAGCTTTGAATACAAGCAAATGTTCCATAAAACAAAATGCCATGCTATCAGATAGGATAGCCACTGGTCTCTTAAACTATTTCTTTAAAACCAGTTAAATCCAAAGTATATCTTAGAGTAAATCAGTTTTAAGAAATGGAGATCTGGAAGTATCTGATGTAAGTCCAGAGCAAGCAAACTCTTACAAAGGCCTGCACAGGTTTTTTTGGGTAGTTCAGGTTCAGGAAATCCTTTGCAATCTCATTTTAAAGAGAGGATTCTTGTGAGCTGTTTGGTAGGTTGTGCAGCACAAAAGGCAGGCCTTGCTCACAAGAGATGTCTGTTCTCAAACAGGGAGTATCACAGAATTTATTGGGAAGTATTACATGAGAAAACGTGGCTTTCATGAGCAAGAACCAAACAGTTTAGTAAAATAGTAACGTGTTCTTGGATCTGGTTTCCTAGAAGTTAAAGACAGGGATGAAACTTTGTAAACATTCACAAAATTAGCCTATCCGATAGAAGAAGAGAGGGAAAAATCTTCCTGTTCCGACATTCCTGTTCCTTCCTTCATAAAATGGTCAATTTTCCTTAATGTATAGGAACATTTAAAAACATCTTGTTGGTCTTCTAGATGATTTTTCTGTCCTTTCTTTAAACACTTAAGCCAAAAAAACTTTTTTTAAAATTTGATGTGTTTTCTAGAAATGGAGATCAAAGTGCCACCTTTTAGATTTTCTTGACAAATCTCTAGAGATCCAGAGATACCTAAATATGTGGGCATATGTTATAAAAAATACTGTGACAACTTTTGCCTTTGACTCAAAGTAGTTGGGAAAAAATGTTTGTAGCGGCATTCCCCACAAAGGTACTAAATAACTTGATTCCTATACAAAGTGACCAAACATTTTATGCAGAGACCCTGGGACTATGTGAAACAAGTGTGAACTATTTATGTGAGGAAGCAGAGAGAAGCAGGAGTGTGGATGTATACATGGAGATTATAATGACAGCACGACCTGTCCCTAGTGGGTGGAAAACTGAAAATCTGCAGTGCTATCCTGGTCTGGTAGCACTGTGCAGGCTGTGGTATGACCATGAGCAGTCATGAGTCTATCCTGGCTTTTGTGGGACTTTAGGACCACAGGAAGTAACTGTAAAATAAGAACAGAAGAGTGAGAAATTTTTTTTATGGAATGGAACTCTCCAAATTTCTAAACTCTGTATCTCTTTTTTTTTTTTTTTTTTTTTTTTTTTTTTTTTTTTTTTTTTTTTTTTTTTTTTTTTTTTTTTTTTTTTTTTTTTTTTTTTTTTTTTTTTTTTTTGTTTTGTTTTTTTAAATCTATTTTAAGCCACAACCAGAGCCAACAGAAATCTGCAGAGAAGCACTTATTGACTTCTCTGAATTTTGGCTCACTCCATCTAATGTAGAACTTCATCCTGTAGCACGGTCACTATCAATAATTCATGCGATGATACTTCATCTTCCCCTCATGTCATCTTGTGTTGTAATTACAGGTTCTAGAAACACAGGTAAGGATTTATTAGCTGGCAGCTCTCATATCATCATATAACAGTGCTTCTCTGCAGAAAATCCAGTTATGTGCCCTTTTTTCCCCACAGCAGAGCCTCTCCTCCTTTTTCCTTCAGCCTTTATAAGATTTACTTTCCTTGTTTCTTCCTGTCTGCAAGGAGTAAACTTTGTTTGTTGATTGATTTATTGAATAAATGTAAACAATTGAAAACGTTTCTGGGTCTGTATTATTTTAACATAAACAGATTACGTTACATTAGTAGGCATTTACGCTACTATAAATATAGATCATTCTATTCTAAAATACGTTCATTTAAAATTTCAAGTCAAGAATGTTTGTTCAAAATTAGCCTTGCTGATATAACTTCTCTGTTTCGTTCTGTTAGTGATATGTGCAGTATAGGACATCTCATGTCACCCTGCTGTTTCATAAATGTTATGTTATAAACCTGCAGCGAAAATGAGATCATCAATAGATAGTCTCAGCGAGCAATATTTTTTATTACTCAGTGAGTAATTAGTGGTACTATTTAGCTCCTGTTTTACTAACCTATGTTGCCACACCAGGTGATATGGAAATTTGCTCTTTTTTTGAGATAATAATGAATCAATATGCCAGCAGGTAGCTAGAAAATCTCTCAGATTATTTAGTCCTGAGTCTCTGCTCAGTGGTCATTAAAGATTAAATTGTGTGTCTTCTTGTCCTGTAAAAGTTTCATCTGTGGCATTTACGTTGAAGCCAGTCCTAAAGATTTAGTCTGTGGAAGAATCTTCCTGCAAAGTATTGAACCTTTCTTCAAAATGATAATCAGCTAAGCACGTACATAGCCCAGAGTGCTAATACCCAACCAGAAGCTTTCAAGCTCAGATTAGACTCCCTACTTTTATCAAGGAAATAAGACATTTATCACATCCTGTCATAAATGTTTATGCATGGTTAATATTCGGATGGTGTCTATAAGTAAACTTTCATTAGTTGTAATAAAGCTTTTTTGCAGTACATCTTGACTAAACTAAGGTTACTTGCAAACACTCTGGTTTAACAGAAAAATGGTGCAGTGTACAGTTACGTGTTGGCACAACCCATACCTCCACTGAATGTCATTAAATAAGATGCATTCTGCTAAAATCATTTGGGCCTCAGCTGTTCTGATAAAAGTAGCCTTTTCATCTTGCAGAAATTTCTTGTATCACAGTATTTGAGGACCGTGCCATGTCTCTTTGCAGAAGATAAATTATCCTCTGTATAACCAGAATAGAGGCATAAAGAAGCTGGGATCTAGGCCTAAAATGCAGTCCTGTCAGCAGAAACAGTTTAGATGCCTAGAATACTTAGTGTAATCCCAAACACAGTTATTCAAAACTGCACTTTTGCCTTGTCCTTTGGTTTGATTTCTTTTTTTCTTGTTTCTTTCACCAGCTTCTTTCTGGACGTACGTGCTAGGATGATACCATCCATCTTCACAGACCATCTTTTTCTGAACGTCCTTGTACTGTGCCTGGTAGATCTCATTACCCATGCAAGTGGAGCCTCTCTTATTGCCCATCCTGTCATCTCACATGATTCAGGTATCTCAGCTCAGGTACTTTCAAATTTTTCACAATTAGTTGTCTGCATAATGTTGTCGTACCATGCAACTGTGCTTACTGCATGTCGGTTTAATAGGTACCAATTACTTAGCATCCTTCTACAGCCTAATAGGAGGTCTGTCTTTTCTTCTGCCAGCCAGAAATCTCATGGATTTTTTCCTGCACATCCTGCTTCCTAAGTTAACTTGACATATTCTTATAATAGAAAGCTACTGTGAATACTCTGTTTCAAAGGGCTCTTAAGGTAAATTGCAACATCTGAAGAGCATTCTCATCATAGCTCTTTTTATAGCTTTTGGTCTTTCTGGAAATGTCCTGGCTACAAACAACTTACTAGTGGGTGCTCATGGCTTGATGGGATTGTGGACAAAAAACCTTAAAAATGTCTCTGTGGATGATGCAAGACTTAGCTTTGTTATTTCAAACTCTTTCACTGCAAAGGAGTGCTAAACCAAAAAAGGAGGGAAGGTGAATGTTTGGTACTTTACAACGCTATCCTCATTCATGACAAGGCAAATTCCATTTTCAAGGCAAAACCATGAGCTTTCATCTGTAGCCAGTGTGCAGAAAGTCATGCCTGTCCCTCCCAGTTTTGATCTTTGCATGTTTACTCACTGAGTGTCCTGGGCTAGGGCAGCCCTGGAAGTGAGACACAACTTCTTTACCATCCAATTCCGAAGAATAAGTCAAGAGAAATACTCTGAGGTATGTAGCTAAAGGTATAGCTAACTTAAGAGTCCCTAAGCAAACTACACTTGACTGTAGCTCATGTTGACTATATTTCTTTTCTTTTTTTTTTAACTTGAAGAAACTTTCTAATGGACAACATTAAAATCCATCCACTTTATTGTTTTTTGTCTTAATGGATTTCCTTTTTATTCTTGGCTTCCTGTATTTTTCATAGAGTTGCTCATGGACCTAAAGTTTGGAAAGAAGAAAACGAGTCTTGGTCATGTAATGCCTGGTCGTTTGTGAAGAAGCACATGCTTCCTTTGGTCAGTATCCAATGACTTGTCAGTGAAGTATCTGGGGAAAAAGGTCTACTCTTGTATTTTTCACATCCTGATTTTTTTATTTTTCTGACATCGATGCTATTATTACTGCTTTGGCCATCATAAAGGAAAACAGCTCTGCACAGACTCTCTGCCACAGTACGCCAAGCAGCTCCTGGTGGAAACTACTTCTTTGTAATCTGCTTTTCTTAACAGGCCTTTTTAACCATTGGTTAAATTAGACTGGCACCTGGATTTCACTCTTTTCTCTGCAAAATTTTTCTGTGATCTGATCTCTATTAATTAGGCAGTGTTTTTTCTGGGATCTGTTTCCAAAAAGGTTTTTATACTCTTAGGTAGTGTTGCTGTCACAAACTGCCTCAGCTTTACTTCAGTCTCAGCTCTAGCCTGACCATCAAGTTCTTAAGTTTTAAATAGAAAGTTATGTTTAATTGTGATAGGAAGCCAGACTTTCAGCAGTATAAACTGAGGAGGCTCCAGTGCTGTATCAGTTTATTCCAGCTGAGGATCAGGCGACAAATATAACTAAAAATTCAAACAGATGCAGTGTAAGACCTTTATGACTTACTTATTTTTATTTTTGTAACTTGGAAAATATAGTAAATTTAAAACAAATCCCTTGTGAAAGTGAAGATTTAGTGGAGAATATGTCACTATTTTTTTTGGAGCACAGTTACAGATTTCCATAAGGCAGCCATAGTATACTACAAAAATTCTCATTGGAAAAGAATTTATAATTATAAAAGTTAGAGCTCTTATAAGTCACTATTTTATTTTTTTGTTAGTAATAACTGGTTTCAGATGTCAATTATCAGGTGCTTCATTAGGAGATTGTGATAGTGATAGGTTCTTAGTGCTGCTGTAGTATTATTTTGTCATTTGGGTATTGTATGTCTATGTCCTTTAGCCAAGTCCTTTCTTTTCAATTAGTGGACTGACTTTCTGAGCAGCAGAGCATAAGACAGAGAAACTGAACAGACTGAGCAGTAGCCAGTAACTCAAATAAATTTTGTAGCTGGCAGTGTAAGTAGTTTCCCTCTCACATGTATAGAGTTGACTCCCATGGAACTCCTTGTGCCCTGTCATTCTTACCCTCAGCCCAAGGTCCTCAGTCCCTTCCTTTGGGAACCTCCAGTCTCTCCAGATGAAGATAAAACCAATCAACCAGGTCAGTTTGACTGAGTGGTATAAACTCTAAGCTCCCAGGGAGCCATCTCAGAGATGGACCCTGAAAGTTATGCTCTGCAGTGGCTTCTGTTGTCCTTGAACAAGGCTTTTGGGACAGAGAGGAAATAAGAAAACACATATGGTTCTGCTGTTCAGAACGCCTCATGTGAATGAGATGAGGGAATCTTGTGCTTCCATGCCAAATACAGAGCAGTTTGGTGGTTCCTGTGCAGTGCTAATGAGGTCTGCCCCCCCCTTAACAAATCTGTTTACTTAGGCTACAGTAGCTTATGGGATATATCATGTGTTGTTCTCACACTCGTGATATGTATGTTATCAGATCCACAACACCTCACACAGTAAACTTATACACAATAATATACAAACAACACCTGGGAAAAATGACAGTGATATTATTTAATTTGAATATGCCTTTGTGTTTAAACAACTTCACTGCCTATCAAGTTTAGACTCTCCATGGACTCAGCCAGCCAGTTTCATTGTCTGCATGAGTATATCCACCAGCAGTTAAGTGCCAGGCATGGAATTAGAAAGCTTGCAAACTCAAAGCACCTGAATGCAGGCTCATAGACTTCTCTCTGCCTGAGCATATGGAAAACAGGTAAACAGTTCGCTTCAGATTGAGTCATTAAATCAGCATATACAGAGGATAAGCAGGGAAAGCAAAAGGAAATGACAGATGAAGAAAACATGCAGTCACAACCTGTACTCTCTGTCTTAAAACTTGAGAAGAGCAATATTCTAAGACTGGGAAGAGAAGGATAAAAAAAAAAAACATTGAGTGTGTTGTATCTGTACAAATGTTAATATAGAGATGCTTAAGTTGGAGCTGTTTGAAGTTTGAAAGGCATTTGCACCTAAGTGAAGATGACATGCTGGTGCTTATGCTGGACTAGAAATTGGTCTTAAATGGTGGTTGTACTCTTTTCATTGACTTCCTTGACCTGTCACTTGATATCTGTGGCAAAAAGCATTAATTTGCTATGAAGAAATGGAAAAGAGAAAAGAGCAAAGCATCGAAACACTCAAATGACAATTTGTGGAAATTGCTCTCTACTACTTTTTTAAGTGCTGTGCTAACTTCTCTCTGAATCCCAGGTCACAGTTCAAAGGTTCACTTGAAGGAAGTTAATAACACTCTTGTGATTCCTGGCAGCTACGTGTCCTTATACCAGTTTATACTAGCAAATTTGGTATGAAACTGGAGGCCTCAGCAAGAGGGCCATGGACTGAAAAGACAGATTTAGTGTAAGAGCTCCCTAGAAGGATGAATGCATACAGTTATGAACGTTGGGTAAACTATTTCTATTATTAGATAAACTTTTCCATTTACAGGTCCAGTTTTGTAAATTCTCCATTCTATTTTTAAAAAGTTTATGGGACTCATAAATATTTGGTACAGTTTTCCTGAAAAGTCTGCAAGATTTGTTTTAAAGGACATTTTACTACTTCTCTTATTATCACTATTAGCTCATAGTACTTTCTTTATACACTAGTTTTTGTAAAATAGACCTGCATTTTTTTTTACTATTATGGAAATAAGGAACAGCCCATGTAGCTGGTTATGCTACAGTTTAGCAAGGGAAAGATTAATGGAAATGACAGACCAGATGGAAAAACTGTTACTTTATAGACTGCTTTATCAAAGTTATTGCTGATAATTTAAATGCATTTTCTTGAACATGAAAAATTTAAATTAACTAACAGTCAAAAAAACACAAGATATTGACATGAAAAGTGCAATATACAACTTGAAGACTATAATGTTCCTAGTAATTGCAAAATTGACCGTCATCTTTTAGCTTCATTTTCCCTGAATATTGCAATATTCCGTCTTCAAATTAAATTAGGTTCTACAACAAAGAAATCAACAAAACCAGGTCAAATTCCTTAAAGAATCACACATAAGAGCTTCCCAAATCCTGAAATCAGTCTCATAAAAGAGGGTGCAGATGTACTGGAATGACATGATAGCATGAATTAACCTGATGCAATCTGATCCTCAGAGTTGTCACTGTATGATAGGATTTACTGATTTCAGTGCCTGAAGTATCAGATCTTCATGAAGTTACATTATTCAAATCGTTGTCCATGGAGTGCTAGCAAGAATAACATTTTGGCTTGAAATGAGCAGCGTCTTTTTTGATCATAAATAGATGAAGTAAGGGAGTTACATACCACCTCAGCAGCGAGGCCGTGTGTGTGTTTCTATGCATTTTCACAGCGACACATTGATGGATATGTACTGGCACTTTCCTGATTTAAAAGTCCTCGTACACACAAGTGAATGCTGGAATTAAACACCAGTTTGCTGAATTAGTTTAGAAATGCCTCTCAGATCGGTCACTATTTCACTTCTTAAGAGTAGCCGTCTAAACATATATTGAAAGACAATTGGAATTACAGTAATAAATTGCACTCAAAGTAACATTCAACTCATAATGTGCTAGCATTTTGCATGCAAATGTTGGCAAGTACGTAAGCAATGATCCATCTGAGACATGCTGTTGTCTTCACGTGTGGCTGTTCAAGTGTTTCACACGAGATGAGCGGTGCTGTTCTCACTGAAAGAAGCAAGCCCATTTATTCAACCCCGAGTGCCTATACAGGAGCCAAAGGGCATCAAAAGTCACAGGCAAGAGGCAGCCAAGGATTCTTTTTGGTCACAGGTAGTACAGCATGCTAGGAATGATTAATACTCCCTGGCAGGGGATAGGCATGCCCAGGCACTCCAGGATTTATCACTCTTGTTGGACAGGTCCAAGCTGATGACACAAGCTGTTTTCAGTAGATACAGCAAGCTTGGAAAGTATCATATTTATTGTGCATCCTATGTACCATGAATTTGCTTATGCATAGTGCACCCTGAAAAGGTCAGGTTCACCATGTCCCTGTAGAGGGTTGATGGAGCACACATACGTGAAACCTACTGTAAACTGCAGTAGGCAGTCTTAGGATCTCCAGAGAGTTTGCAGCCCAATTTTAGGGGCTACAGGACATCTGGCAAATACTGAGACTTCCCAGATTCTCACTGGATGAGAGAACACACACAGGGCAAGGAGAAGAGACGGTGGCACAAGGCTTTGGATAATTTTCAGTCAGGAGGGGGGAGCCAACGTGGCTGTGTAGAGATACCTGAGCTAGCTGTGGTAGTAGTAGCACAACACAGGCTGTCTACGTTTGCAAGTAGTGCAGCCTAACAGGAGTGAATCTGTAGAGCAAACTGTTGGTGCTGAACACCTGAATTCTACATTGTATCCATTTAACATTGGGTTTGAGTGTTTGTTTTAATTCAGATTAGCTCTCTTTCAATCCCGGGACGTGAATGCCTGTTTGCAGCTGCAGTCCACTGAGTCTGCTCCTGGAGAAATTCTTTGAGGTTAGTTCAAAATGGATCCAGTTTGCACAGTACAAGATTCTTCCACAATAAGAAAAGAGCACAGCAAAGAGAGACAATCGGGAGAATCACTTCAGCTGTGTACTCCTCATCCAGACTAGAACTCTAATGTGGAGGTCCCCAGAGAAGTCAGCGTGAACTGATTTAGCAATCCAAGCAGCTGGATTTGTTGGTCTATGCAGACGTCCATGCTGGCACAGCAGAACTTCTGGTGGTGTCTGAGCTTGCCAGCTCTGTTCACTCCACAGTGCATTGCAGGCTTTAACCAAGATCAAGAGTGATTTTAGCAACATAAAAAGTCCAAAGGTCGGGAAAGAGAAAAAAATTTTAGAGCTGCTCTCTTACTGTGTGCTGGTCTTGAATCTTGCTGACAAAAACTGATGTGCGAAAACCTTAGGCTGGTGGTTTCAAAAGTAGTCTTTGTCCTGGTGTCAGCATTTTGAGTTATAAGGCAAGAGAATGTAAGGAAGCCAAACTGAGAAGCCATTTTTGAAGATTTCAGCACAAAAGACTTGCCTAAACCCACACAGGAGGTCATAGGCAGAAACATACAACAGTCTTGTAAGAGGCAATGATTCAGGATTTTGAAATCATGCAGAAAGAACTAGAGTATTATGGAGGATTTATACCTTTAGTAAAATAGAAATAGAATTTGCTGTTCACAGTAGCAAGGCATATTGCTGTTGTTGTCTGGGCAAAACCAGGCTTCAGAGTTTGTAGCTGAAACAGATGAGGATTGCTCCATTGTACATTTTAAATTGCCTTTTGTTTTTAATCTTTGGATAAAGTAGTTTATTTCTGAAAAAACATACAAACTTATTTACATTTTAAAAAATACTTAAATAACTAAATGCTAATGGAAGCAAATGTCTGAGGAAAGAAGACAATGTAGATACAGCTGAAATCAATAACATTATACTAAGATCTCCCCCGTTTGCAAAACTTCAGAAAAAAAAGGAAGTTACAATCAGAGAATAAATGTCACAGGCTCTCATTGATGATCTTTATACAGGTGATATTGAAAGCAAATGAATTGACTCTATTGACATACGGCCATATGGGAAATGAGAAAAGGTAGCACAGAAACATATTTGTCAATGCAGTATCTCCTGAGTTACACAGATGCAGTTGTGGGACACACCCTGCAGTAAAGAGCTCTGGAGTCTAGAAGATGGCAGTCAAATTTAGCAAGTTCTCGGGAGGGGGGGCAGAATCTCCTGTCAGAGTTTGCTGAAGTTACAAAACATATACTGATCATCTTATCTGCTGAAATATATCTATTTCCATACACAGCAAGCAAAATTACATTACTCTTCACTCACATTTCTAAATGAGTATTTGTTTGTTGATGGCCATTTCTTAAAGCAAATAGAAATTAATGTTGTCTTTGCGTAAAAACTTGTAGATGTTTGGATCAAGAGCTCTGAATGAATGTTTCGGCTAATCTAAAATTTGGCTACTTCTTTTAGTCCTCCATATATAGATGTGCCTGAACTGTTCTGGCTTATGTGACGTTTGTCTGGGACTTAAACAGAATGGTTGGCTCAGCTTTTAAAGGCAATACATTAATTTGTTCCTGCAGTTCATCTTGGGTTGCCTTTAGATTTGTAAAGGACAGCGTGATTCAGGATATTTGAAATAATCACTGTGATGAAATACTGGTGATAGGAATGCAGCCTGCTGCCCTGCAGATGAATTCTACCTAACAGGTAGCAAATCCCAACCAATTCAAGTACCTTGCAACCTTAAGTATTCTGCCAAGAATCAAAAATAAGGGAGATGTGGGTAGCATCACCACATAGCCCTAAGATACAGTATTCCCACAGCTAGTAGCAGGCACTGAGTTTGCAAGGCATCAGGGCTGAGCCTTGTCAGGTTTGCTCTCTTTAACCTTTCCTTGACCTCCCTCAACTTTGTTTTACACGGCTTAGCTCTAAGAGCGATTCTTCCAGTTGAAATTAGAATTAGTTTGGTTGCAATGTGGACCAGTGAAGAAAGTGTCAGATGTAAAAGCATGTTAGCAAACATATAAACTGATGTTATGCAGATCCTAGGGGGAAGAAGAAGCCATTAACATGAACATCATATTCCCTGCAGTGACCAACCCCAGATGCTGACAGCTCACCATAACATCCCAAAGCACCACCATCAGAATGAAACCACTGACTTCAGGACCTAGCAGAGCAGGGGAAAGGTGAGGAAAATATCAGGAAAAGGAGTAAAAACTAGAAGGTGTGCGTAGGTTTTAACTGTAGTATTATTAATATTACCTAATTTTTCTGTATGGACTTCTTTTTCTGCAATAATTGTATCTACTCTAGTAATGGTTCTTGTGTTAGACTGTTAAGATTCAGTTGTACTAATTATAAATTCTTGGTTTTATATATATGAGATATATATACCCATAAACAAGATTTTGAGTGTAACAATAGACAGAGATCAAAAAAACAGTTTCTAAATGGTTTCTGGGATAAACTTTCAAAGGATCACCAAAAAAGAACATACCTTATATATATATTTCTGTATTCAACAGTTCTGACAACTTATTGCACCTGAATTAAACAAACAAACAAACAAAAAACCACAAAAAAAAAATCAGAAAAATCACAGGAGACCATGTGCAACAGAAAATAGGTGCAGTTTCAGATTTTGTGGGGAAATTAAGAAAGGCACTTAGAAATTTTTCCCTCGACATCCAAAATACAGACACAAGAAACCTGTACTGCTTTAGTCTCCTTTTTTGTTGTTCATTCAGAGAATTCTTTGTTTTTCCTTTGTCAAAAAGGCTAATATTTTGGCTCACGAATGTGAAAAATTCGGCATGTTATTCCCAATAGATTGAATAAATACAGGGATTTTTGAAGGGTGAGGTAGGGATTGTGTTCAGATCAGTAATATTTTTCTCTGTCAGTGGGCAAGCAACTCTGTGCAATTGGATCAGAGCAAAGAAGACTCTTAACTGTGTAATCTACTCAGTTTATTCAGTATTTTCAAGTTTAAGAAGTAATCAGAATGATCATCCATGTTTGAATCGTCTGCTCAGTAATTAAAGTGAGGTTCACACCAGGCCATGCATTCTGAGATGAGTTTGTGCTATTAGCAGCTTTCATCTGCTTGCCTACCGTTTGTTTTACTGTATGCACAGATGAATATTGCCTCAGGAGAAAGATCTGCAGAAAATCCTTCACTTGCAGATTTGTAGAATAAACTATTTGGATCTCAGCGCAAGTATTTGCTCTCAGTGCACGCGCATAATTTTCCCGTGAATGGGATTTATGTGTGCACATCAAAAGAGCAAAATCCCTAAGGGCTCAGTTTAAACCAACAATAGCAAAGAAATTCAGGAATCTCCCACCAGAGCATGCCCTGCTTTGCCTATTTTATATCACGCAGACTTTGAATGAAATCTGCGGCAGCCAGGCAAAACAGGACATGCATTGGCTTCATGGTTGTTCATTTCTGAAGGCTTAAAGTTAAGCTCCTAAGAACTCACTGGCTTCCTAATGAGAGCACATCACCCATGGGAGATAGTGTTGGTGATAACTGCATGCATGCACGGTGAAGGAGTGCTCCCCCCCCACTTGCCTGTGTTGGCCGCAGCGTGGGTGTACTCACAACCGTACCTCTTAACAGGTTTTTCCTAGAGATGAAGGGAAAAGGCTGCGATGTGCTAAGGAGGTGCTAGGGTGGTGGCATTAGCTCTGTGATGAGACTGGGGCTGGGGTAAGGGTGCCTGGGGTTTGGACCATTTCTGTGCTATTTCTGAGCCGCAGAGGCCTGATCTGTAGGTCTGAACGAGAGGCTGAGTGCAGTGGGACCCCCACTGTGGGGGCTGGCTTCTCAGGATGCTGCTGCAGCAGCAGGGGGGCAATAATACCTCACACTACTACTACTACTAACAACAACAACAATAACAATAATAATACCACCAATAACAACAGAATAAAATTCTATGTAACTGTATGAAATTATATTCTAAAAAAATAATTATATTCGACTATTTTCTAATTTTATATTCTTAAGGATGATAATAATATTAATCCCAAATACTCTCCTCCCGCACAAAAAAAAACCAAACAAACAAACAAACAAAAAAAACCACAAAGCAAAACAAAAAAACACCCACAAAAACAACAAAAAAAACCACCCCACACCTTTAAAGGGGAATAATAATAGCCAGAAGCCTCTGAGCAGAAAGTGATGCGGAGGGAGGCGCCGGCCCCGCCCCGGCCCCGCGCAGCCCCGGGCGCGGAGCGGTGCGGACCGAGCTGCGCGGGCCGGAGCGGAGCGGGGCGGAGGCGGAGCGCGGCGATGTGCAGGATGTCGTTCAAGGTGAGCCGGGCGCCGGGGAGAGGGGCGGGGGAATGCGCCTTTGGGTTCCCGCTTTGCGCTTGCCGTGCCGGCAGCCTGTTAAGTGTTCCGTCATATTCATGGGTTTGGGGATTGATTTGATAATTTTTTTATTTTTTTTTTTTAGGGAAAACGAGGGTGGTTTAGGGCGGAGGGAAAGAAAACAGCAGCGTCCTTCCCGGGCTGTGGGGTGCACCGGGAGTGCTGCGGTGGCAGCTGGTAGAGCGGACGCTTTCCACAGCTGACAGCCCCAAAAGGGTGCGTGGCTTGTGTTACATAAACTGCGAGACTCCGTGGAGCTTAAAGCCGGCTTTAGGATGGCCGGGCTCCGTGCTGTGGGTTTTGGTGCAGTCAGGAACCTCTTCTTCACTTTTCCAGCCGTCTCCGCTGGTGCTGGTTGTGTAATAGTTAGGAGGCAGCCTTTATCCGTGCTCTTCCTGTCAGGCTGTGGTGGCCACTGAAGCCAGGCTGGTTCATTCCCTTTGCTGGCTCCAGTTCCTGTCACTTTTTGTACTTCTTCCAGCCAAACCCATGCAAGAGCTGTCATTTCAGACAAAAAGATTGTCTGAAATAAGTTTTTTAATCGGAAAACAGGATTAAAAAGATTATTTGGCAGAGAGGGAAGCAAGCAGCAATTTACTAATTATGTTAACATAATATTTATGATGGATGTGCATCTTTTCCTCAGTTATGCACTTTCTGGATGCTGTGCTTGCCCTCCTCTTATTGATCAGCAGCTCAGTGCCAGTCCTTTGCCACATTGCTTGTGTTGCATTACTTTATTTGAAGGATTATTCCCTGCACCTGCCTTTCACTCCTGTCATCTCCCCCATGAAGTGTCAGTGCTGAATTCAGTGGCACCATGTCAGTTCAGTGGTGGTGCAGCGGGTGGTTTCCACCTGCAGTTATAGCCCTGGCAGGCAGGAGAATACCTTTGTTCACAGTGCAGCTCAGCTTTACATTTGGTGGTGAAATCAGAGAGTCATGCAATGGTTTGTCTTGGAAGGGACCTTAGAGATCATCTCGTTCCAACACCCCTTCCATGGACAGGGACACCTCCCACTAGACCCGGTTGCTCAAAGCCTCATCCAACCCGGCTTTGGACACTTTTAGGAATGGGGCATCCACAACTTCTCTAGGCAACCTGTTCCAGTGCCTCACTACCCTCACAATAAAGAATTTATTTTTATCTAAACCTACCCTCTTGCAGTTCAAAGCCATTTCCCCTTGTGCTGTAAAGGGCACTACATGCCCTTGTGAAAAGCTGGGGGCCCTGGAGATGAACATAGTACTCCAATTGTGGTCTCACCAGAGCAGAATAGAGGGAACTGCATTCCTCAACCTG
>NW_020955408.1:1834549-1918176 GCF_003031625.1 Empidonax traillii
CATCCACAACTTCTCTAGGCGACCTGTTCCAGTGACTCACTACCCTCACAATAAAGAATTTATTTTTATCTAAACCTACCCTCTTGCAGTTCAAAGCCATTTCCCCTTGTGCTGTAAAGGGCACTACATGCCCTTGTGAAAAGCTGGGGGCCCTGGAGATGAACATAGTACTCCAATTGTGGTCTCACCAGAGCAGAATAGAGGGAACTGCATTCCTCAACCTGCTGGACACACTTCTTTTGGTGTAGCCCAGGACACACTTGGCTTCCTGGACTGCATTCTCTGTGGCTTATCCCGTTTTTGGCCCTGCAGTGGTCTCATATCTCCATTTTTTTTCTTAGTCTTTTCTGTCCCTCCATTCTTTCTCTGTGAGTTTTTTTCCACCTTCATTTCTCACAAGCATCCACCCTAACGGGTGTTAGCTTCATGTTCCTGGTGGTGCTAGCCCTGTCTTCTTGCTTTCTTCTCCTTCTTTTTTTCCTTCTTGTTTTTTTCTCCCATCCTTCAGGTCTTATTTTCTGTTATGTCTCTGTGAGTTTCTATTCTATGCCCTAGTTTTCACTTTGTATCTCCTCAAGTACTCCTGTTCAAGGTGGCTGACTGCTTTGCTGCCCCTCTGCAGAGTTGCAACCCGCACCTCCCTCTGCTTTATCTCTCTTTTCTGTGTCTTTTTGCTTTACATTTTCTCATTTTCTCAGAAAACTGTAATTTGCTTCGATCCCTACTAACCCTGTTTGCCACTGTCTGTTCATGTTTTCCATCTTGTTATTCTACTTACCCATGATGTACCATTCATCTATCTTTCTCACTGTCTATATACATGACTACTCTCTCTTCTTCTACCAGCTTTTGCCTGTGTAACCAATATTTATATCTTGAATGACCTTTCTTTTTTATGAGGATCCTTCATGTAAGATATATTGCTATCTAATAAGGTACTCTTTGCTCCTAGGTCCCACTAACCTTTTCCATTATATCATGCTTAATCCTGATTTTTGGTACTCCTTAGAACTTTTCACTCAATTCCTCCTGTCCATTAGGACTGGCTTGGAAACTAAGAAAGAAAACAGAATTTTCTTGTATTTTGACAGTAAAAGGAACACACCACTGCCAGGGCTAGTGTTCTCTTTCTCCTCTCTTTTCTTTCTCTTAGCCTACTGCCCCTTTTCTTTCATCTGCAAGACCCCTTGCTCTTCCTCCTCAGCTGTTACCCCACTGTCACCTGCCTTTTCTCTGAAAACAGCAAGTCAAAGGCAGCCCAGGGTGCTGGTGGTCACAGCATTTAAATGATACTTTTCCCCTCGATATTTCTAAAATGACACATATACAGGCACAATTTATTTTTTCCTGTATCCCTGCACAGAAATGGTCTTATCAGATTTATAATATATGTTTTCCTCTAGGCCATTTTTGAATAAGTATTTTTTCTAATGTCGATACAGCATGAATATAATGCCAGCTTTTCCTCTATGGGCTCTTGTAAAAGCACACAAACAATCAAAATTAGTAGAACAGCCAGAGTTTGAAATAAAGCTTTAGAGAACTTGATGAAGTGAAGGAAATTTTGTCCTGAAAGTTGCTGATGCTGGAGCAAATGACATAATGAAACAAGCTATTTTCACCAAAGCTATTAGCTAATCACTTTTTCAAACATTTATTACATTCTGTTCCCAGACTGTCAGTACTGAGGATCAGTTGTTTACTTTAGGATGCTTTGGGAGCAGACTAGCTTTATAATAAGAATTATGTGAAAATTTTATCCAGTTAATCTTTTGAAATTCAACATCACCTCTCCCTAAGAAGTATTTGGTGAGAACAAGATTGAGTTCATAACCGAACAACAGCAGTCACATCCTGCAGTTTAAAACCCATTTATTGCTCAAAAATTACTCAATTATTTGGATTATTAATCCAAAAGTAGTGTCTTACCTTGTTCCTATCAGTGATGTCAGTACTGTTGATATCACCTGAAAGTGAAGAGCACAGAGGTATAAATCCTTGTTTGAAAGCAGAAGAGAAATTGCCACATGGCACTCAGTGGGGCTATTCTGGATCATCTGAATGATTTTGCACTTTCCATTCACTTTAGGAGGTAAAATAACTCAGATTTGTAATTACTTTTTTTTAATCTAATCACTGGATGGTTGATGGTGTGAGTGTGCTGTATACTCTACTTTTATACAAGGAATCCCCAGCAGTGTGGGAGCACGAGGGGTAGTAGAAGTACTGGTAGCAGTCATTGCAAATTGGGTTGAAAGCACCACTGGGAAAAACCTGGTTTTTTGTCCTTGATGCGCTGGAGAATTCTTCCATTCCTTGGGCCTGATCCAAAGCATGAGGACAACTTTGCTGAAGAGTCACTGTAGGAACTACGGGGGGGAGGGAGGTGGGGAAAGAGGTAGGAATTTATGAGTCATAAGGCTGAAGACTTTGGACTTCTATTTCCAGTCCAAGGTAACACTGGACACTTAGTTCTTTTCTCTCCTCATGTGAACTGGTGAAAGCAGGTAAGGAGTTCCTAAATATTGATTCCAGTTCCTGCCTACCTGACGAGTGGAGGTGGTGGTGGTGTATGGTATGAATAATAAAATGGAGTCTGCTACTGTGCCCTTGTAGTGAAAACTGGGCTGGATTAAATAAATCTTTCCCTTTATGAATATATTGCCATACCCCAAAGCTTTCTAAAACTTTAAGGGATAGACTGAGAAAATAAAAGGTAAAGAATTTGATTTTCCATTCTGTAAAGGTCTAAATATAATTCTTTTGCAATAGCTTTCCACTGAATATCATAGTGATGCAGCCAATAAGACAAAATCCCAAACTGCCAGCTCTATTAATAAGTAATAAATATCTGTGTAATAAATCAGAGGAAAAAGGGCAACATGGGCCACTGTGTGTTTGGGTCAATTGTTTGCATTTACATAAAATTTTAGTGGTTGTAAGGCTAAAGATAGGACGACACTACAGCTTTGCCTGCAAGGAGGGTATAAACTGCAAGCTCTTCTTTGATCAACATTATCTACAGATTCTCGAGGGAAATCCATGAGCTGTGAAGGGGAGATCAGAATTTAGCTTATTGGACTTGCCAAAATATTCAGACTTCTGCCCCTATGTGTACTGGTACAAGAAATATTGCTATCAATTTATAGGAAGTGACTTATAATTTATTGAACTGTTGGAACTTCTGTTGTCTCAAACAGCTGCCAATTTTCAAACCTATGAATAATAAAAATGCATCCCATGGAAAGTGCTCAGTGCAATGGACCTGAGGTAGATTGAGATTCATGATTGGTCTTGTGTCTGCTGGTTTCTGCAAAGTTTGTTATCTGTGTGTCAGTGAAGAGAGCAATTTAAGCTCTGCTGTGTATGTGCATTTTAAGTATCAACCGTAAAACCATTAAATCCTGATTCTCTACCACACTACATGTGCGCATTGACATTTAGACAAGGAGAAGTGTCTGTTACATTTCTGAAGCTGAATTATTGACTTTTATATCCACTCTGCACTCTCTTATCATGAAGACAGGACTCACTGGGAAGCAAGGCCCCTGGGTATTTTTGACTCTGTTTTTGGTGTAAGTGACTACCAGTGAAGTGATACTTTACTGCACTGTTGGTGGCTTGGGGCCTTAATAAAAAGTCAGCAGCATGAGCCTTCTCTAGGATATGTATCATTGCCATCACAGTGTTGTTCCCCCCGTCACAGTGCTTACCTGCCAGGGCAGCATATTGGCAGCTGTCTGCATGGATCACATAAGGAGGTTAAGAGCAAAGCCCATGGCTTTTTTTATTGCCCTCTTCCTATGCTGGGGCAGTGACAATTTGCCCTACCCAGGAGAATTCATACTGTGGCATTTTTTCTAAGAATAAGAAAGCCTCAAAAGAGTATTATATTACTATTCCTTTGTTCAGCAGTGGCCTGTGACATCTAGTTTTCAGAGTTTCTTGATTTTGCCTTACATGTTGCCTTGCATACCTAGTAAATGAATCCAGAGGTCTATAAACAGCCAGATTTTAACCTTTTTTCTAGCATCACCCAGGAGATATCACACATGCCCGCAGCTGCAGGGTGTTAATTCCAGGGAGGAGGCAGACCAAGCAGTCTAGGAAACACATGAGCAATACTTTTCCTGTACTGGCAGTTTACATACAGAAAAGAAGGAGATGACAGAAAGCTAACCTGAAACCCAGGAGGTTGTCCTGCAGCAGGATATGGCAGCAGGATGCTTCAGCCTAACTGTGGCCAGCCCCACCACAGAAGCAGACAATACAGGCACCAATTAGTATGTTGTTTTCTATGATGTCTCCCTGTGGTCCAGTATCATCATCTCTCATTATAGAGCAATCTAAGAGATGTAGGCTGCCATGGACACAGGAAAGACTTGAAACAACATGAGGTAGCACAGGAAGACTGATCTCTTTAATAGCACACAGAAATTAGATTAGCTTCCTTTCTGTGCTCTGGGCTTGAAAGAACAGCATGCTAAGCTGAAACTTGCCTGGCTTGAATGCAGAATGAATGCAACGTGTATATTTGTCCAATGTATCTTCCAAAATGGTTTATTGCTGCTTTTTTTCTCTCTTTTTTTTTTTCTTTCTTCCTCTTTTTTCACCAGAAAGAAACACCACTTGCCAATGCCGCATTTTGGGCTGCAAGAAAAGGAAACCTGGCTCTCCTCCAGCTGCTGCTGAACAGTGGGCGAGTAGATGTGGACTGCAAAGACAGCGTATGCACACAATGAACCTACACCCACAGCACTGATTTTGCATCACTTTCCACTGTGCAGAGGGTGCAGTAGGAATCTAACATGAGATATCTGAGAGTCTTAAGGCATTTAAGGATGATTTAAAACCTTCTCTTGTCAGGAAGCAAGTTTGAAACTTAAGATGATGATTTACATCAGTGGCAAGGGGTTAAGAATTTTCCAGCGTTCAAAAATGTGTCTTACACAGTTATTTGTGGTGCTGACATTTAAAACATAGATCCTAGCACCTCGGGCTTCTCTTTGCAAAGAGATGTCATTGTAGTAATAGATCACTGCAAAGAGTTGGCTCAATTAAGCCCAGGTAGCAATGATTCTGTCAGCTAGCAGAACTCCTCATAATTAGAAGAACTGGTGGTCTTCTAAATTATTCCTCCGTCCCCTCCAGTATCTCTGGATGGTACGATGCCAGGGCATCAATATGAAGACACAAGATTGCTAAGCAAAGAGGAGCCCAGACGTGTGACAGATAGATTTCATGGGCTTTTCCTTACTGTAACTGACATGGGTTGAAGTTAGTTTTGAGAGTAGAAATGGGTTGATAACACAGATAACGAGAATGTCTTTCTATTCTGCCCATAACATATGGTGAGATAATTGATTGTGCTGAGCTGTGTCAAAGAGCGGGAGAAAACTGAGGTGGGAAGTTCCAGGTTTCTTTCACTTGGCATGGGGACTGACTGACATGGAGTCATGCCAGTGTTGTACAGGATTAGTGCCATTTCAAGCCTGAAACATGAACCTGCCACAGCTTCTCTCACTTTGAATGCCCTCAAAGTGCAAGAGATTTTTTAAGCACATTGACTTTAACCTATCTTTTCATTTTCATTTCATTTTTGCCCTGTAGGCAAGAATTTGTCCTACAGTACTTCTGGAGCTGGTGTTATGAGTGTCCTTCTGCCAGGGAGGGAAGGATATTCAAATGTAGGCTTGAAGTAAACAGGACAGAGATCAATTGAAAAAAATGAGGTCCACTACTGCTCATTTTTTCTCAAAAGAAGGCTAACTTTGGTCAAGAATTTTCACACTGCACTGCATTATTAATTGTATCAGAAATACACATTTTCTAGACTAAATTATTTTTGTACAATTAAGACAGCATGCTTCTTTTTTGCAATGTCACCCATTTCTTCTTTAACTTGAAGTGATATGTGTGAATTCTTTAGAAGGATGAGTTTCATTCTTATATGCATATGATTTTTGCATATTGTCCATACACTGCACACATATAACCTCAATCTTACTTGGTTCACTGGAACAGTGACCTTATAGTGTACTGAGGGAACATATTTCTGGACAGAAAGTTCTCTCTTATAATATGAAGAGTCACAGAATGAGTTTGCTCTGATTGTTTGAATAGGGAATTGTTCAAATCATCCAGCCCCTACTCCTGACTATGACTCAGAATTAGTGACTCAGCTGAGTCACTCAGCTCCTGTGTCTAAGGTTATTCTTCTGGAAATGATACAAAGGTCTTTGGGATTCTGTGATTAAAAAATACGCTGTGAAGTAAAAAAAAACATTCTTTTTATTCTTGTGGCACTTACTGTGGGGCAATAAGGCAAAGTAATTTTACACATATCTGTTGAACAGTCAGACCTTAACACTGCAGGCAAGTCTGTAATGTTTTTGTTCAAACACCTGCTAAATGCTCATTTTTAAAGTATTCTTGATAGCAAGTTTAAAACGATAGCAAGTTTTTCAATGATCATAAGCTTCCTTCAGGTTTTCAGAAGAGGTGCTGTCTCTTCCAGACAACCTGATTCATTGATGTAGGTATCTGTTGAAGGTACTGACTTGTTTTTCCTTACCCCCAGCTTGGCACAACAGCTCTGATGGTGGCATCTTACTATGGCCACATAGATTGTGTGCGGGAATTGGTGTTGCAAGGAGCAGATATCAATCTGCAGAGAGAGGTAGGAGAAGTTCTGCATTCAAACAGGGCTTGATTAAGTGTCTGTTTATTACAAATAATAAAAGAGAGTTGTCTATGGCTTTTTGCCAGTTGCTTCTTTGTCATTTGCTGTGCAGTGCATGTGTAACAGGGTCTGTTCTCCTGAGGGCATCAGGGAATCAGATACATGGAGTTTATAATAGAAAATGAGGTGCCAGAGGTACATTTAAAAGTAACTTATCAAGCATTTTCAGCACATATGGTTGGTAAGGGTCAGTTACATCTGAGATGTAACACCCCCACCCCCTGGTTATGCCATTTATTTGCAGTTTTACTTATTGGCACAATAATAATTTCCAGCTCTCTGGATGGGATAAATGATAAGTCCTTTATCTTTTGATTTGCAGCCTGGTCGTTACAATTGAGCAGATGCCATTGCTAGCGCAGGGGTTATTTTTACTTGGTATACTTTGGAGTTTCTGCCTCAGTCTGAGACAACTCACCTCTAACAATCACACAGCTTGATCACCCATACCCTTCCCTGCATCTCTGCTTTGCATTCAAGGCATCTCTTGCACCATGACATGCTTGCTTGTGGGAGGGACATCAGCGACTGGTTTTGGGAAACTTTCACTCATGCTCCGTGTTGTAAGGAGTACTTGCAGTCACTCTGGTCTGTGTGTTGGCTACACGGAGCAGAATTGCTCTGGGACAACCACAGTTGTACTGGTCCTAAGAGCAGTTTAGGGAGGGCGTGCAGGTACGTGGTGGGGTGGCAGCATGCAGTGCGGGACAGCGGTATCCTGGTTGCTCTAACAATACAAGGCAGTGTTTCTTACTTTGCTTGGTTACCTGGAACTAGAGCATTAATCTCATGCTGACATCTGCAAGTTACTGAGTCAGTGAATGCCATGGTTGATGATATAAGTGTCTTTGCACTTACTGGCCTAAACTTGCTCTAACCATGATTGTCAGTGTCTTTCAGTGGGGTCCTGTTCTAACAAAACATGTATTTAAACATGTGCCTTCCCCCAGGTAAATATTGCTTGGAAAGCAGCTACAAAAGAAAAAGTTGAGAACAGTTTTATGGAGCTGCTTATGAGTATCGCTCAGGACATACTGACTCAACAAGCCAACAAAAAGAAACGCTGAAAGCCTCCAAAATCACTCTGTTGCAGAAAGGGAGCAAAACAGATGAAGTTTAAGCCCTAAAGACCAATGGCATTGTTCTGCAACTAAATCCACATAGTCAAACCAGTGCTCTTGTGCTCTGAAGTTGTAGTGAAGTTTGGGGAAGTGAGTGCCCCATAAATGTGGCTCCAGGAGAGCAGGTTCTGAAATGGTCTAAAGGGACCAAGTGCTATTGTAAAGGCTTTGGGCATTGGAGCTCCTCATGTAAAGCTCCCCTTTTCCTGCACCTTCTACATGGGATGAGAGAGCCCAAAGTCAGGAAAGCCTGCATGTCTTTTCTTTCTCTCTTTCTCCCTTCCTTCCCTTTTTTCTTCTTTCAGTCCAGCCACTAAAAGCTTACATAGTGATTTTTGGGGTCCTGATTTGCTCATGTGTTAATGACAGTATGTTACACAACTTGTATAAAATATGGGGGTTTAGTTCTTGGATTTTATTCAAGTGTATAATGCTGGGCAGATTTCCCAGTGCTATGGGAAGAAGACTGAGTTAAGATACCTAGTGTCCTCTGGAGTCCTCAAAATCATCATTCAGCTGATATTCAACTGACTGAACTCAGTACTTTTTAATTTGAAGTGTATACTCAGTCATTATTTGAATGTGTATTCATTCAAGTGTGTTATGTGTTTGGAGTTCTTTTAATATATTTTTCTCTTACAGTCAGGTGCAACTCCGCTGTTCTTTGCTGCACAACAAGGCCACAACGATGTAGTGAAGTTTCTCTTCTCATTTGGAGCCTCCACTGAATTTAAGAATAAAGTAAGATGATGGGTCTGTTTTTGCATGCTGATACATTCTGACAATCAAGGCTGTTTTTTCATATTCACATGAAACATGACAAGACAGTGGTAAGATGATAAAAGGATTTCCTCACTTGAACATTTTCTGAGTAATATGCATAATGCAATACATTGTAAAAATATTAACTTGTGACTAGTTTTTACTACCTAGACTTAATGGCTTAAGTTGATCAAAGATCTGTCCTTAATAGTGATATCAGTCTTTCCTTTTAAGCCATCCTCCAATGCAAGATCAAAGGGTCTTTTTGTACATGTTAGATAGGATCCCAGTTTAGGTGTTTATGTACTTCACTTGCATAGACTGATATTCCATCTGCGTTGGGATATCTCTGCATACCACCATAGGCTTCAGTCCTCCCTAAATTCCCATTTACCCGTCTGTAACAAGAAGATGAAACACACCTCAGAGCTTTTATTTCTTTGTTCAGACAGACCCTTTTTCAGCATCTTAGAACAGTCAAAAGCACAGGCAGCAGAGCCCAAGTTCATCACCACTTATGGGGTCAACATCAACAGAAGCAGCAGTTCATCATTGACAGCAGTACATCAACTCAATTTCTTTGCCTAAGGCAGTACTAGCACCTCTACTTTCAGCAAACAGAATCAAAAGCAACATATTTTAATTAAACATACTTGTCCTTGATGTGCTAGCCACATCTTGAAGCATTCCCCTAATCTGGGGAGGACACTTGCCAGTCACTTACCTTGCAACCCATAGCATTGTGTTTGAAGAAGGAATAATTCTTTACCTCACAGTACCCAATTTTTCAAGATACTCTACTCTGTGATTTGAATGATTCCCTCAATCCATACCTGCTTTCTGCAGTCCCTGGAAATATAGGCTCTAAATACAAAGGAAATTGATGGAACATCAGAAACTCAGTTCTTTATGCTACAAGGGCTAAAAATCACGCAGTTTTGTGGACAGAGTCCATACATGCCCTTAAAGTAGTATTCCAGTACCCCAGGGAGCTATAGTTGTGGTGAGAAGCTCTCTGACCACAGCAGCATGAATGAAACTGTAGCTGTTTAACACAACAGCGAGTGCAGCCGTGGAACTTGGCAATGCAGGAGGTTACAATGTTAAATACAGTAGCTGGATTTTAAAGTACTGGATAATGTCTTGTGGGACGGATTTATTGGGTAAAGCTGCACATTAAAAAAAGCATCACTTCTCTGACTTTTATTTCAGGATGTAGGTGAGGGTTAGCAAGATTCAGAAAGAGTATCTTCCCTAGCATTCAGCTGGGAAGTCGGAGGCTCAGTACCTTGTTCTGTCTAGAGGGACAATTACATTTTCACTGAATCTTTCCACAGACTGTAAACTAGGAGTTTGTGAAGAGGCCAAGACTTGATCCAGAAGATGAACAGCAGGCTTGAAATTGTCTGATCCTTCATGACAATATATGATCTTTTATGAAGCATGCAAAATATATTGATGTAAGACCCTAGGGCAGATAAAAGGGAGAAAAGATCTAGATTAAAAAGAAATATTTCTGCATTCAGCTGCTCCAAATGACTTGAATCTTCAGACAAATGCAAATTTGGGCTCTTCTGTTGCTCACCTTGAAACTTTGCCCCCAGCCTCCCTTTTCTTCCCTACCTCTTCTTCTGAATCCAGATCTGACTTGGCCCATATGCCAGTCCGAAGTATCTTTTATGCTGCAGGTTGCTCTTCCTCTCCAGACCACAGCTTTCTGCCACTTCCACACAAGCTGATCATAAGAAAACACCAGCTCCCAATGGACATACCATGAGAAACTGGTGTGTGATGCGCATGTGAGGCCCTTTTTCAGTAGCATCACCCAGCATGCCTGTCCAAGTACTCCCTCCTTCTCATCCTTCTACAAGAGGTGTATCAGTCACTTCAGCGCTCACAAGCTATAGTGTCTGAAAAGTGTGACACAAGCTATAGTGCCTGAAAATGCTCTCAGAAGCTGAACAAAGGATAGCTGAGTTGCTATGAACATGTGCCAGATGAAAGTGATATGTTTAAGAAGTTGAGATTGACTATCATGTCCATGACCTCTTTGCTGTGAGGATCTGCTCTCTCTGGACAGTAGTAGTATGGGTGTTTTGCTAAATGCACCATTAATGCTGGGACCTATCCTGGAAATTTCCGTGTTCATTCTTTCACTCATTCCTTGCTTGGATACTGCAGCTCTTTTGAACCCAAATGTTTACAGCTTCCAGGCTGGACTTTGGTAACCCAGTGAATTTTTAGACTGAGACTAGGTGAGAAACTAACTACTCTGTGCAGCAGTTTGCATTTGAGCACGAGACATCGGTGAGATGTAGTACATTGACAGTACACGTCTTCCGTTGGCCTGCTAGTGTGGTTTTGTGTCAGTCCAGTTTTCTGATTCAATAACGTGATTTTCATAGCCTGGAATTATTCCATTGTTCTCTTAACAGGTGACCAAGGTAACAGGCCTTCCTCCATCCCTCCCAAACCCCAGAAACAATATAGTTGACAAAATATACCTTTTCAGGTTAGAGATAAAGCATTTTCTGACTAAGACAGTCAGCTGGGAGCAGCACTGGAAAAGGTATGGTTGATCCTGGCTGTTTTAAAAGGGCGATGCAAAACTGATCAATTTGCAAAGAATATATATAAATGAAGACATGGAATTAACATAAGAAAAAGAAAATTGAATGTATTTTAGGAAACAGAGACTTTAAAACAAAGAAACGAAAAGCCCAACATCTTTTCATGCACTTATCTGTAAATTGTAATTGCTACATTTCTTACTCATATACAAGAGTGCTGGAGAACTATCTTAATATAGGCATGTAATTCTTGTTACCCCTTGTGTCATTAGAGTTGATATTTGCTATGGCAGGCAAAGCAAGCATTCTAACACAGTGTAATAAAATAATTAGCAATAAAAACTGATGTTATAAAGAGAATGGATTATACTACTGAAGGTTAATTATTATATATTATATATGTACATATTAGTCAGTAATATTATTCTGCATTGTCCCAGTCTGAAGTCCATAAAAGTATGTAACATAGATTGAAACTTTTTTTCTTTTATTCTGATACATGTTATAAGCATGTGAGTTCTTAAAAGGGTTTGCAAGGTGGCATGTTTTCCGAGCAGTACTGCAGGTCAAGGGGTATGTCAGAGGCTGTTTTTCAGCAGGTAGTGATTGCAGAAGATCAGTTCCCCCTCCCCTGTAGCATATTTCAGAGGTGGTAAAACAAAGTTCTAAGCTGCTTTCAGGCGATGACAGGCGAAGGAAGGGTAGGCAAATAGAGTGGCCTTACTGGGTGCTGCTGTTTCAGTTGCTTACGCTGGAGATTGGCAGCTGCTGTAATGTGCTGTCAGTGGGGAGGACAGACTCGGGGTGTAAGAAAAATGACTTCTGGGGAACAATTGCAGAGGTAGCTGAGAGAACTGGCTCCTATCTGAGCTGGAAGGGTTCGCTACGCAGGAGTAATAGAAGCTTCATTGTGTCAGGAAAACAGGATATGAGCGTGAAATGAACTCAAGGCCACGTGCTTTCTCTCAGAGGCTGCACTAGCAGCCTCCTGCCCACTGCAGAAGGGCAAGTGCCCCAGGAGCGCCTCAGCGCTTGCTCACGTGTCCAGCTCCCACTTGCTGAACTGCTCAGAGTTTCCAAGAGGCTTGCCAGTACCAAAGATGCTGCTTCAGCTTTTTACTTGTCTCAGCTGAAGCCAAAAAGGAAAGAGGGAATCACATGGCTGAAAGGGATATTAAAACTCTGTAATTTCCTTTTTTTGCCCCCCCCCCCCTTATCTACTTTCCCTACAGTCTGTAAAACACTGGGGTCCCCAGCTACAGCCTTCTGGAGTAAAGTGTAAGAGAAAGCCAGATGGAAGCTCAGCAGGGGTGATAAGGGGGATGAGTTTTCTCCTTCTGAGAAACAATGGACCTTTACACTGTTTGACAATTCCTTGATTTAACTAAGTGCTGTCTTACCACATGGTCAGTGGAAAAGATTCCTGCCCCCAACTTCCCTTTCTTACAGAAAGATCTATATCTGCTTTTTCACAGTGGTACCCCTAACTCAGAGCATGCAGAGGAATCCCAGTCCCTTCTGCTGAATGTATTCAGCTTCATACTTCAGACATGCAGTAGAGCAGGTCTTTGAGCTCAGTTGTCCTCCTGATCAGGGACCAAATCTTTGAGCCAAGATCTTACCCAGTTCTTTCTGACCCAGTAAATATTTGATTCAGAGTGGGGACCACTCAGTGAGGTTTTTTTTTTGACCCCTGGACTCTGATCAGGCTGATCTAGGAAAACTTGGTCACTCTAATCTGAAAGATCCAAATGGTGTATTTTGGAATTGTGTTATTCTTTCAAAAAAATATATCTGTCTAAAACTGTTCACTGGACTGAACCAAACACTTGATCAGGATCTCCATTTTGAGTCACTTAGACATCTCATGGGAGGTAGTGCTGCCCTTCTGAAACCCCAAGCTAACATCTCCCAGGGTGGGATCACACATTTCAATTCCAAGCTGGGCTTTAGCTCTGCCATGCTAACTGTGGTTAGCTTTGCAGGCCTGTCTTTTATTTGGGAGCTGTCAGTTGGTTCCCGACAGAAATTACGGTAATAACCAATCAATCTTCCAAAAATAAGAGGAATTTATTGAGAACACAAAAATTTTAGAAAACAAAAGCCAGATCATAAAGTAATAAACAGATTTTTCCTGTATGCAACTCACTGAGCATGCCTATTTACTCTCCATCCAGGAAACCTCAACATTTTTAAGGTTCCTAAAACTCATCCTTCCCTGCCTCTCCACCGAGAACCTCCAATCCGAATATCATATTTTCTCTTCTTAATTCACTAACCTTTCTCTCTCAATTTCCTTCGGGGGGAAGAGCCTTTAAAAATGTCTGGGGGGTTTTTTATATTCCTTTGATCTGCTAAGTCACCACTTGAGCGAAGTGGCTTTCGGCTGGTTGGAGACAGGAAACAGGTTTCACAAAGCTATTAGCTTTGCCATTGTCTTTTAAGTGTGTATAAGGTGTTTTTTAATCCGGGAACAATAGTGATTGGTTTTGTGTTTTGTTCCAGCAGTTCCTATTAAATTACAGTAGTTTAATTTGGCATGAATGTCTAATATCTCGTTGTATCTAAAGAGAAACTTAACTCCACTGACCTGATCACACACTATATTTACTCAAATAATCCAGAATTAATAGGCAATCATTAGACTGTCACACAACAGTCTCACATCTGTGATTTCTCTGACATTCAAGTGTTCTTTGCTTTTCAATGTTGTAGGAAGGAAGGGTAAATATGGGGTTTTGAGAATAGCTATAAACAGTGCCCGTGGGTTGTTTCAGTCGTGTCAGAGCTTGAGTTTTCATGGGGCTAATATATCCATTAAATAGCACCACCGATTAATAAATTTGATTGGCATTTCCCATTATAAAAGATCCATTTAAGCCATTCAAGCTGTAACTGCTTTTGAGGATATCTGTCTGTGTGGAAAATTTCAGACAAAACCTTGGAGCTGTTTCAGAGAACAAGTCTGAGGAAAAACACAGTCTTGTGGCCACATTAATAACAGCTCTAGAAACCATTTGTCTGAAATACTTTAGATAGCTTATCTTGTGGAGGAGAGCCTGGAGACTGGGAGAAGGCAGGGAAGGAGAGAGAAGACCTGTGGTGTGGATGTTTTGGGCTGTGCATCATCTTTGCATGACAGCATGGTTCCATCCCAGGCAGAGGAACTTCCTCTTCAAATCAGTGTCAGAAATACTGGTAATTTTGGAGTGGGTCACAGCGAACTTAAGATGGCAAGACCTATGATTGCTATCTCATTTGTTTCGAAGCTGGTTCAGAGTCAATTGCCAGCAACACTGAGGTGCTTCCCTTCTCAGATGTCTCCCAAGGGAGTGTCTCTACAAGAAGGATTTGATGCATGTGCCTAGGTCTCCCTTTAGTGGTCATGTGCAGCAACTATAGCTGCCTGGGATTGTTCCTATCTGCAGGGATTGTTTCTTAAGCAGAGGTAACAGGGTGATTGATGGGTTTGGTCCAATTCAGACTTCTACAATTAGCTAGTATACTTTAAAATGCTTCCGCCTTTCCCCCTACTTGTCTTCAGTCCAAAAATCCACAGATTAGAAGCAGGACGCAACAGGGCACAAGGTTCTTGTCAAAGAAGAGCAAGGGACTGGAGGTGCTCGGAGTTGTGAAGGGAACAAAGCTTCTAGTGGTAAGGCAGAAGACGAAGAAAAAAACCCAGAATTTTCCTTGTTCCTATCCCTCCCTAAAAAAACTCAGGAGAAAAATAATGACAGAGCCAAGTTTAAAGATTTATGTGGCGAGACTTGGTAATAAAATTATGAAAGATTCAGTAGCTAGTCACTACAGAACTGCTGTGAGCCAGATTCTGAAAAGCTTTAAAGCCTTTGGCATGTGCCCTCTCACCTGGCTGTACCCATTCTTTGCTTTTTCACAGGATGGAGGTACGGCTCTCCTGGCTGCCTGTCAGTACGGGCACGCAAAAGTAGTGGAAACTCTGTTGAAGCACGGCGCCAACATTCACGATCAGCTCTACGTGAGTTATTCGACACACATAATATTGACAACGATGGTGGTGGAACAAATGTGCTGTCGGTTGGACGACAGCAGACACTCTGGCTCCAGCACAGGGAGGCGTTTGCCAAATGTTGTGGTTTTATAGTACTCCGCTCTTCTAAGATGTGAATTTTGTTAACTGTCTGCTTTTCGTGATGCTGAGAGAAGTAGCACAAAATCACAAAAGATGCTTGGCTGCCTTTTGATTTGGTATCTGTATGAAAGATATGTACTAAATCTGGATCAGACTTATGCTATCCATCAGCTTTGAACAAAAGATCATGTCATGTTCTGCCATGATCTGTAGAAGAGTAAATAGCTATGAAGCCTCTGATGTACTATAGACATCATTTTTTTTTGTCAGAAAGAGTGGTAAAAGTTAAAATCTTTAAATGTCTTCAAAGTATTTTTTTAAAGTATTAGTTAAAATTATGTTATTTGGTATTTGTGAATCTCCAGTTTGCCAGTGTTGTGGGCAAAGAATGGTTAAAATGGCTGAACTGATGTTATTTAGTTGACTTTTCAGAAAGTTGGATTGAGCCAGTGAAGCTCTGGATTTAATTTACTCCAACAGAGACACAGATAAGTTGAACTTTTCAGTGTTCAACAGAAACCAGTGGCGGGTTTTCCCTCTGCTTCCCACCACTCTTTCTTACCCCCGGGCACTCAAGACTGACAAAGAGAAAGTTGTTCCCCCAGGATATACGAGTTTTTTCAGCTGTTTCCACGGGCTCTGGATGTGCAGGATGCTGTTGCACTCTCAGTTCCCAGCTGAGGGGCTGCTGACTGCAGAAGCCACTGGGAGCTGTGCACAGTCATATGGAGGGTCCCCACCTTGGTTCTGTCCTCACCCTGTATTTATAAAGAAGGATGTTCCTCCCTTTCTGCTGTGCCAATAGCAATTGTCTTTCTAATCTGAGGGCAGTGATTCATGCCTCTGTACGGTAATCCCAGGGGTTGCCACTCAGTTTAAAAATAGACGTGCTGCCACACCTGCAGACACTTATCCAGAGGTGAAGGCAGTAAAATAACTTCCTTGTTGTCTCTCCTGGAAATGAGCAATATTTGCAATCGGATTTGGAAATGTATCTTTATTGCTCACAGACATTGGGCAAAGCCATTCAGAAAGAGCTGCTTAAGAAAACAAGAACATGATCTCTTGAAAATAAGTGTTTTGTGGGACATGGCCAAGCTGCATTTTGCAAAGTGGTATCTGGATGGCAGTTTCACTGGCAGGCAGCCAAATGAGAGGGATTTCCAGCATACCTTTGGATACTTGTCCCCAAAACCATTGAGATCTATGTTTTAGTCTGAAATAGACTCAGATGAGGGGTCAAGAGGGCAGAAGACAAGAGAATACCCTAATTAAATAGTATTTTTTGCAGAAATATGTTATAGCCTCAAGACAGCTTTCTCATTGCAGTATCAATTCAAACCAAATAGGTGTCAGGGAATGCAAGATTCTCCATCTTGATTGATGCTATAATAAAGAGCTTTTTTAATATCACACAACCTTGTTTACTTTTTAAATTGAAGTGTTCTCAATATATCTGTCTCAAGGGGAAGCCTGCAAAGGCTCTGACACCATGACCCTTTTTCTCACATAGCAACCAAAGAGAACAGCCCCTCAGAGAGCCCAGAGGGGTGTGCATTTATGGTGCCAGCAGACACCTCTTTTGTTTACCAGGACATTTGTCTTGAAATCAGTGTCAGACACTCTAAATTCAGTCCCTGGAGCATTATATTCTGTTCATGCTTCACCAAGTCTGTGCTGAGTTTTGCGGGAAGAGGAGTAGCTAAGCACTCTTTCTGCAGACAACAGCATTCAGTCCTGACATGGTGATATGCCAACGAGGTCAGCAAGGTCAACAACAGGCTTTCACTAAAATGCCCTATATTTTGTGATAAGCATCTGCCTGATTTGGCGTGAGATGTGTACTTGCACATCTGAGATGCAGTGAGGGGGTTTATTCACGTCTCTATTTAAACTAAGAGAGTCTCAGCTTCTGGGAAAACTTGCCCGAGCACGCTCTGTGCTGAATGCTGTGGATATAGGATGAGTAAACACCTGTTCCACCCTCAGATTTCTGCTTCTACTTGGTTGGATGGATTATCATCAAAAAAACTTAATGTAATATGACTTTTAAGTTTTCTTCCCAAGGGAGAAGTTTCTGTGAAGTCAAATTCTGAGAATGTCAGCACGTGAAAGGCATGTTGAAGAAAAATAAAACCCTGTAGTTGTTCACAATTTGTTCTTTCGCAAGCTTTTTGCAGGAAAATTCTGGTTTCTAATAGGTCTATGAAATACTTTTAGATTGCTATATTTTAGGTGAAGTCTCTTCTACAAGCTGTTGCAGAGCAGTGGCATGGTAGTTGCTGGGGTAGCACAAGAGTATGGCACAGTCTTTACTTCTTCAGCCTCAAGAGGAGAGTTCAGTGTTGGAGTCTCCAGTCTTGCAAAGTACTTGAACATGTTTTCACCATGTGTCTGCGTAGCAGAACACTTTGCACGAGCATATAAAAGTTAAATGAACCTATATTGCTATACAGGAAGTAATTTCTAGTTGTGTCGGTCAGTGCTTCAATCAACTAGACTCTTAGTATTCCAGACCCAGGATTTAAAGGTCAGTTTGATATATGATGGAAGCCAGTACTTGTGCATACTGAATGAAAATGTTGCCATAGTTTATTATGATCTAGACTGTGGATTTTGGTAATTATTTCTTGAGCATGTCTTTGTATCTGCTGTTACACAGCGTACTGACTTAGGAATGAGAAATTGATTCAGTTTGATTTAATTTCGTGTAGGAAAATGGTGTTATTTCAACACAGTGTAAGATGGATGTGTTTGTTCTTAGGATGGAGCTTCTGCAATTTTCCTGGCGGCACAAGGAGGCTATCTGGATGTCATCCGACTGCTGCTTTCTTCAGGAGCAAAGGTTAACCAGCCACGGCAGGTATGCTCAACACCTTGGGGCAGAACTGTGTTCCAGTTTTTTTACAGTTATAGAAAATTAGGTTCCCATGGAGGTGTTTCACGAGAAGGCAGTTTGTGGCTGTGCCCGCATTCTCTGTTTTAATTCAGATTGGTAATGTGATTTTGATGTATCTCAGTCATTTCTGCTTGCATGCGAACTAGATCATTTTTTGGAAGAAGTGAAACTGAAAGCTCTGTTCCAGGTCTGCACCAGTTGTGTTTACACCCTATGAGTCACCATCCCTAGAGGTATTTAAAAGACATGTAGATGTGGCACTTGGGGACATGGTTTAGTGGTAGAGTTGGCACTAGTGGGTTAATGATTGGAGTCGATGATCCTAGAGGGCTTTTCCAACCTAAATGACTCTATGATTGTAAAACAGATCAAACCACTGACTGCTCATTTGAACAGCTTTGAACAGCATGCACATTTTGGCCAGGGACTAAAAACTAAATCACAACAAAACTGTATATAATGTTGATATAAGAGCCTTGCACTACCTTTTGCGACTACTGACCATTTGTGTGGTACCATGTTACCTGTGAAGGTCTACACAGCCTACCACATCCGTGAGTTCTTTAGGAAATCCTTTGGAAAGCTTTTGAAAATCGTGAATTTTAGGGGGAGTATATTGTTATCTATATATTGAAATCACCAGGCCCTCAGTACTGTGGCTTTGGTGTCAAAATTGATCTTTGACAAAAGCTTTTATTTTTAGTTTTACTTTTTTGTTTGTTTGTTCTACTTTGTCACCCCTATGCACTCTGAAACTCGAGCATGAGTGTTACCTTCATCTCTGGAAGTTCTTGAAACATGTGGAAAGTCTTTCTTCCCATTTCCAGCTGCTTACTCTAGTGGACTTGGTCCTGCAAACACATATGACCAGTGGCAGCCATAAACATGAAATTAGCTCCTTTGCAAGCAATAGGGCTGTTGTTTGATCATCAAATGATATATCTGAGCTGGATTTGTGGCTGGTTCAGAGGTCCTTGCTAGGGGTTTAAGGGCTAGATCCACTGTGCATCACTGGATGATGGTATTAGGTGAGAGATCAAGAGGCTTTCTAGGTGTTTAACCATGGGATAGGTAAGCATGCGTGGTGTACAGAGACATGTATAAAAGTTCTCTTAATTTCCAAAAAAGGGTTTCATAATTGTTTAGCTGTTTCTTGACTCTAAAATCAGCGCCTAAACAGCCAGATGTGGCAGTTGCACAGCTAGCTTTACAACCCAGCACATAGAAATGTTTGGTTAGAGACAGGAATCTCTACCTGCTTTGAGAGAACCTCCACTGTGGTCTGCTGAAACCCTGCAGGCAAGGTTGCTGTCCTGGGTCTTCACTGCACTTTTGAAATTGATGGGATAAGGTCGTGTCCTCACAATCAGTCATGTATGTCTGCCAGGTGGCTGTGATCACTGACTGCAACAAGTGAAAAATCAGCAGGCAAGAGCAAATGAACGTGAAAACTCTAATAACAGTGGACAACGTGGCATGCAACAAGCTTTGCCAGGTATTTTCAGTATTTCCTTTCATCTACACTGAAAGCCTGACAAATCATAGCTTGGCAGCAGAGACTGATCCATATGTGACTTTTGCTGCATCTGTAGGTGTCTGTGTACAGTCCTGGCTGGGGTGTAAGGAACAGAATTATTATTTGAAGTGCCCAAATTAAAGTGGTTTTCTTTCTGTTCCTACCCCCACCTCCCAGCACAGAGCTGTGCTGGCAGCTGCTCCCTGGATCGATGCATTAGCTGTTCCTAGGTTGCCTTCACACTGTCTCCCAGGAAAAAGATTAAGAAATGTTAAGGCCTGTTAATTAACACAGTCTAAAAGATCAGTATAGAAGGAAAGACCAAAGTATGCATTCATGCCTTTTGAGTCATTCAAAATAGAGCTGCTGAGCGTCAGATTTAGCTGAACCATGTTGCCATAAAAACTGCATTCTGCTAACTGTAATTATCATGCACCAGCTAATTCTTTCTGACACTATTTTTTTAGCTCTCTAATCCAATTTCTACAACATAATGTTTCACGAGGCATTTTTAAATCTTAGTTGAGGCAAATACTTGTCTCTGTGTGACTGTTCCTCCTGGCTCCTCTGTTTCATCTCCAGCAGGACAGGCTTACTTTGCTTCAGGGTACCTCCGATCCCTGCTAAGATTATGCCTGGATAAGTGCGTGGCATTTGTATTTGGGCCCACTGTAATCTGAAACATTTCCTTAACAAATGGAAATTTTTTACTGTTTAATTAGTCAAGTAATGGTTGGATGGATCTAAGTCTCTTTCTTACTAACAAACCAATTTGTACTTTTTTCGAAGGTGGCATGTTGGTCATGAGGAATGTAGCTCTAGATGGGGCAGTTTTGATGCCAGATGACTCTCACTGTCTGTTACAAGCTACATTGCTCTCACTGTGGTAGGAAACTTCCAGGCAACATTACCTCTTACTACAGGACTGCAGAGTGCCAGATGTGAGTTTATGCTTCTCTTTCCTCATGGTATCGAGCTTTTTCTCTCTACCTTGAGAATTTGGAGGCCTAATTCATGTTCCTGAGCACATGCATCTGCCTTGTATGTCTCCTCCTGCTGCAGTGGTACCAGTTCCCCTTCAGTTTGGTGTCCCACCTCCCACATCCCACAGCATTGCTCGTGACACCATAGAGCATTTCAGATGGTACTGGCTGTCTGTGTGCAGGCCCTTTAGCTCAGCTCTCAGAAGACCAAATAGTGAAGCTTCCTGGAAAGTTTTGTTCCTGCTAATGTGATTTCTCTTAGGTTTTAGTTGCCTTCTGTTCTTTCCAATATTGAGGAGCAGGGCAGGAATTCTTTTGTCATCTTTTTGTCTAGACAGAGCTGGGCACACTGTCTGACGCCTGGTGCAGGAGTGATTTCTATGCTTCTCCAGCTCAAAAAACAAAGCTATAAGATTCTTTGCCAGTGAATTTCACGCTGTTTTGGCAGCCTGTGTCTCAGCAGGCTTTAGTCTGTCTGGCTAAGTAGATTCAAAATAATCTGAAAAATAATGTTTTTTTTCTTAACACGTGGTATGCAATTACACTTACATGTAAGCCAGTAAACCTATATAGAGCAGACTACAGGCAAAAAAGCAATTTGCTATTAGCAAATTAGGTGTAGTGGTGCAAATGGACTGACGGACATAGCAGTGGAGGAGATGACACTGAGTAGCCTGAGAGTAGGGGGTCTGTGCCCCTGGAAGCTCCTACTGGTAATTCGAGGGGTCTTTCACCTCCCACCCTACTCTGACCTCTCCTAAAACTTCAAGCCATAAGCAAAAGTTGAGATTTAAAGCTGCAAAGCAAAGTCATTAGTTAATGGTAAGAGAAAGAGGATCAGAAATTTCAGTCAGGATATCTTTGGAACTGCTGGCTGCTAGATGTAATAAGGTGTAGTCCATATATACTAGCTTGTAGTCAAATATGGAAAAAACCCCCAATTTACAAACATATTGGGTGTTTAATATTGTTCTAGGAATGTAATAGTATGGAGTCTGCTGGGTGGGCAGAGGGACAAGGAAAGGAAAGTAGTGTTTGGACTTTCTTCCTGACTCAGTCTTTATTGTCTGTTTACACATGAATTCTCATGTGTAAAATGTAGTATCTCTTTTGCACCATTCACCAACATGAAAATGGACAGAAGCTCATCTATGCTGTATAAATATTATACATACTTGCATAAACCTGCATGTTAGATGCTGTTTGCTCAAAAGAATGAAAATTACCATAGTCAATGTGAGCTTACCATCAGTTTTAGAATCTTTCTTCTCTTCAGGCTAAGTCCTCCAAGACAGCCAGTCTTTCTCATAATGTATTTTTGCCTCTAGCCTATAACTGAGACACCAAGGATGATGTCTAACAGCAATATTATTTAAGGACAGTTAATGGTAGCAGTGATGTTACCCAACACTTGTATTTCCTTATGCTTCTTTTCATTTATACCTGAAAATAAGAGTTGTTCCTAAAAACTTCACTGTGAGTAAAAAAAAAGCTGCTATATTCCCTGTGCTGAGCTTGTATTTGTATTTCTTGTGTAAATACACGTGTGGATTTGCACAACATTGGTTCTTCATATAGATTAAATCGTAGGCGGCTCTCAGATATTTTCCAAATTTTTAAGGCTTTTCCAGTGTCCTTATTGCTATTTTCTAGAGCCCTCTGCTGGGGGGAGATTAGAAAAATATGAAGTGTCAGCTTACAGGTAGGGAAAACACTATAAATTGAAGAGGGACAGTTCTTGCCATTGCAGTAATATCACACGTGCTGTATACAACACAGCCTTTGTTATTTTTTAATGACAAAGAACACTCATAGCAATAACAGGATATATACTAGAATCACTAGTTTCAAAGAGTTAATTTATAGAGAAATTAGGCATGAGTGGGCAGAGATCCTGTTCCTGATTATTTGAGAATATTAAAGATCACAGGATGTGCCTTTACTCTTTCTCAGAATCAGAAAAAGAAAAGCCCAGAACATTATATCAAAGAAAGAAATAACTTTTCTGTTTCCTCGAAAAGATTAAGTCTAGCCCATAGAAAGCAGAAAACTGGTACTACAATGGTTTTTTGGATTGCATGAGCCAAGTCATTTGGCACTGAGAAGAAAGATTACTTCTTTGATCAAGGTGGAAATATTTTATTTAAAGTAAAAAGTTGATTTCTTCTGAAACTTCTCATTAAGACCCTTTTGGAAGCCTTTTGTCTTCCATTTTCAGGCCAAGTCTTCAGGCTGCTAAGGGTGGTGAGGGGAACTGGCAAGCGCTGAAGGCAGAAGCAGACACCCTCCAATGTGAGGCCTCACTTTTATGTTAAAGTCCAAACAGGCAAAGCCTTTTGTTAAAGGCCCACAAGAATCAGTTTGGCACCACATAGCTGTTGGAGTTCTCCTGTAGTCTCGATCAGGCCATTTAGAAGCAAAAGGAGAAGATGACACAAAATCAAATTCTAATTACAGTGAGAAATACTTGTAGTGCTTCAATTCACTTTTGCCTTTGAGATGAAAATCCATCACAAAGTTAGCTTATTCTGAAAGTGCATTTCATTTTTTAGGGGTTTATGCTCAAATAATGCTGTCATAGGACAATTTTTCCAAACCAGATTGCTTCATGTTGGATTCCTTGGTAATTACTTTGTTTTCTAGTGGAGCTCTTGAAGGTAAAATTTGTAAAATACTCCCCATCACTGTAAGGCAGGACATTTTTACCAGATTCCCTGAGGGTGTATAATGTAACCTGATATTGAAAGTTGATGATCATCTTGCATTGCTCCCTAGCTTCTTTAAACAACTTTCACTCCCTATGTATGGACAGCCAACTGCAGAATCTGCCTGTGCATGCTGAGGTTTGTCTGTATCTTCTGTCACATCCAACCACCTACAGTTTTAAGTACACAGCATACCTTTAGTCTTTGTGTTTCAAACTTACCCGTGTATTTTAAGCACAGAAGGTGCCTGACTGGGTTTTAACTGTTCGCACAACAATGCACATTTCTGTCCAACTATGCAAAAGAAAGCAGGTAAGGGTGGCTCTGTTCCACAAACTGAAGCAGTTCTAACTTGATACACTGACTTCCCAAGTGTTTTTGGACACAGCTCTGAATATGTCTCCCTGTAATGCAGGATTTCACTGAGTAATCAAAGTACATCCATTCCAGTAGGCTTGGGCAGTAAAATATCAGAGAGCCCAGGACATCGAGGTGAAACCATTAGCAGTATTATTTTGCTTGCAGGATGGGACAGCTCCCTTGTGGATCGCCTCACAGATGGGTCACAGTGAAGTGGTGCGAGTCATGCTGCTCCGCGGTGCTGAGCGAGACGCTGCGAGGGATGTGAGTAGCACTTCTTCCTGCACTCTATCTGCAGCTTAATGCCCCCTAGCTTTTTCAAGGGACTGTAGCTCTGACTGTCTGGAGGCCTGGTGTCCCCAGAGTCCTTCCTGTTTGCCAAGTTGAAAAGTCCCACCGTGGGTTTCCTTTTTCTTGCTGTGTCTGGGACACCTTCCCGGAGGTACCTTCTGGAATAGGGAAATGGAAATGTCCACATAGATGAGAGACAAAGGCGATCGATATATGGTGTCACTGGTTCATTTCCCCCCAGAGTTTTCACCTGCCAGAGGAACAATCCTCCAGGTGCCCTAAAACCAGCAGCACATGCTGTGGAGGTGCCTTCTCAAAGACAATGAGCAAAGGAGACCTTCCTCTCAGAGGCGTGGGTGAGAGCTGGCATTTCCCTCCAGCCAAGGGGAATGCAGGTGAAGCATCCATAACAGCCGAACTGACCTCCTCTCTCTTTTAAAGGATGGTACGACTGCATTACTGAAGGCTGCCATTAAGGGATACAACAACGTGATAGAAGAGTTGCTGAAATTCTCTCCCACGCTTGGCCTGCTTAAGGTTAGTAGTGAAACACACAGATTTTTAGACAGAATCTCAAGAAAGAAAAGGGTCTGATGAAAGACGTGGCATTTTTGACTGTGCTAGTGGAAGACCATAGGAGCTTGAGCCCAAAAAAAGGCAAGAGAAAAAGGAAATTACCTAATTTAGCCTTTAATGCCACACATAAATGAATCTTTTCAAACAAATCTGGGAATTTAATTTTTGGAATGAGGAAGCACATTGTGTCATAGAAGGAATTCTCCTGCTTTTTTTCACCTGATTTTATTTCTAATATAAATTAATTGCTCTTAACAGTGCAATTTTTAGCATTATACTCAGCCCTCTACTGCATTTAGTCAGCAAAATAGTGTCATAAGAAATATGTTGTAAGCAGATTCTCTACTTTATTTTGGTTTTCTCTGAATTCATAAAGTGACTTGAAAAATAACATATATTTGGAAGCTACTTTTTAATGACTGACCTAATTTTATGTGTCTCTGAGTCACATACTTTGATAGCCTCTGTGCATGCGACAGATTGGCAATTTGATGTTCTTGATAATGTAGGTGTTAATTACAAGTATGAAATATCTTCCACAGTTATTTGAACTGTCAGTTTGCAACCGCAAAGAAAAGGCCAGCCATAAAAAAACCCACCATTCAGCTGTCTGACAGTGAGGCCATTAATCATCAGAAAAAGAAGATAAAATGCACAGATGGTTTCCATTACTGCTTGCGCTTCTGTTTCACTTGCTAATGACTGATTTTGCCAGGCAGAAGCAAGTGCTGTGTTCATTTCACCTCTAATCTATTGACAAGGGTAATTTTTAAAAGGAAATATTGCTGTGGTAAAGTGAACTTGACTCCCATTTTTATTAAAGCATTTAAAATCACCTCCTTCATAGCCCCCTAACCTGCCAGCACCCTGTCTAAATCAGACACTAGGCCTTTGATGGCCTAATCTCTTCTGTGTTACTTCTCTCTCATTCATAGGTTTGTTCTTTACAAACATTTGTGTTTCAATGCCTTTTGCTTTCTTCCCATGTCTGGTACAAACACCTCCATTGGTATTTCTAGAACGGGACCTCTGCTCTCCACGCAGCCGTCCTGAGTGGCAACGTGAGGACAGTGGCACTGCTCCTTGAGGCAGGAGCGGACCCATGCCTGAGGAACAAGGTATGTCCTGGCACACCATCCCAGCTGAGGAGCAAGTGGGGGTCACTGAGCAGTGGAGCCGTGTGTGTGTGCCTTGGAGGTGTGGGCAGTCCATGTTTCTCTGTTGCTTTGTGGTTGCCTCTTGATCCTCTCCTGAAGCACCACCGTTTAGTCCATTAATTTCTGTATACAGTGCCCCTGGTGATGCTGGTTCTTGAGAATTTTTGTCAATCTGAGAATAAACCACTCACTCACTCAATAGAGCACCACAGATTAAATTGTTAACTATAACTAGTCATGCGCTAGCTAGGTTGCATTTTAGGGAAACAGTAATCTGTTAGTGTTTTGATAAGTCATAAGTTATATTCTTATCTCCATACTGATGTATAAGGAGGATACTTCTGCAGAAAGACGAATGTGCATCTGGGTACCTTTGATGAGAAAATTTGGTTAGAATTCAGGGCATTGCTAATACAAAAAAAAAAACTCCTCCAAAATTGTGTGCATCTTTCCCGTATCTTACTGTAAAGCTTTTAGTTTACTTAATTAGTTTTGCATTCTTTTAATAATGGCAACTTCTATGTACAATACTTGATTTTATTCTGTAAAGTGTTTTAACTTTACATATTTGATAATTTCAATGAAAATGTTTTCCTCTGACGTGTGTTTCTGAACTGTTTGCTGATAGTGTTTGATATATAGCTGGGTTTGTTAAGCTGTGAATGGATGGCCTAGTGTTAAGACCAGTGTTAAGATGGTCCAGTTTATGAGTGAGTGAATGAAAGCTTATAATACAAGTAATCAGGCACATGCTTTCTAAATATTTTGCACATTTAATATATCTGTGGCTGTTAATTTCTGTATTATTCCACTTGATGGCAGCAGAGTTAACACCAGTCACACAGTAGTCTTCATTTGGTTTGATTGGTTTGATACTATAATTTTGGTTTGATACTATAATCAATCCAAACGATGTATGAGATTTTTCTGCTACTGATAGTGATTTGCAGCAGCAGGGTGTGTAGTATAAGAAAGTCCATGGCTGTAACCTCTCCTACTGACTTTTCAAATTTTTTTTTAAGTAACGTGCAATTTGGCACAACAGAGTATATCTGAAGGACAGAATTACTGATTTTCAGAAGTAGCTTCATTATAAATGCTTTATGTTACCAAAATTGTATTCAATAAATAAAGAAGAAACCCCAAACTCATATTCTATTACTAATCTTACAGCATAGCAGTACTATTCCATAGCCAATTAAGTCTTCCCTTAGATTTTTATGGACTTTAGTACAAAGACCTGCCTCATCTCCCCCAAAAAATCAGCAGCTATGCTCTCTGTTACTAATGTGGCAGAAGCATAGGGAGCCCAAGGGATACCATTTAGCCTGGACAGTCAGCACAAAATAAGATGATCACTGAAGTTCTATGCTGGGATTATTTTGAAGACTTAAGTGAGACTTCCACATGAAAGACAATTTCTTAAGGTACCTTCAGTGGTGGAGACAGCACTGGAAAACATCACATCATTGTAATGCCCAGTTACACCTTCTTTAGAGTTTAATGCTTTTAGCCCACATTTGGGAAATACTCTTTCACTTCTGCTAACCTCAAAGTTTTTTGGTTTTGTTCCAGGCAAATGAACTGCCAGCAGAACTAACAAAAAATGAACGCATCCTCCGACTCCTCCGTGCAAAGGAAAAGCAAAGGAAAAGCTAATGCAGCCCTGTAGCAAATGCAGTTTGACAGAGACGTGCCCTGACCACAGCAGCATGACAGTAAACCCAGGCTACCTGAGAAGGGCTTGTTGGAACAGTTTGATTAGCCTCTCCGGTACATGCTCCCTGAATGCACGATGCCCTTGCCATAGGGTCACCACGGGCTAAGGCCTCCGCCCAGCATCGCTGGACACAGGACTGTGACGAGAGCGGGGTGGATCCAGGAGCTGCGTTTGCACCGCAGCCCTGCCTGTGCTCCAGGATCCCACCGCTCCCAGCACCACCGTTTGCTCCCCTACGCCTGCAGAGCACGCATCCCCACACAGGCGAGCACTCCTGCCGTATCAGACACGCATCCCCATGGCCACATACCTGTAACAGGTGCCTGGGGGTGCATGTGTGGGTTGGGAGCACTCGGCTCTTGTGCCAGAAGGGTGACCCAATTCTTGCAGCTGTTTGGATTCAGATGGTCCTGGCACAGCCCCATGGTGCTTCTGCCCTCCCTTTGGCGACTGTACTAGCTCAGATCATTCCTCTCTACCTCCAAGTGCCACGCGAGGCTAGAGGTGAGATCCTGCCTCAACATCACAGCAGGAAAGGTCCTCCTGCCAGCCCAGGGTTTTGGTAACATTTTTGCTACTACATGAGACTCCGTAAAAACGATCAAGAGCATTAAAAATTATGCCAAAAGCTATCAACCAAACAAAAATCAAGGAAATGTCCTCTCAGTCATAGGATCTTGATCTGACACTGTCCAGCAACAGAAACGCAGAGGAGCAGTTGATTTTGCAATGTCTATGCAGTGCTATGGGATCCATCCCCAACCTTACAAATGTGCATTTTTGTGAGTAGGGGAGGACCAGTTTCTTAGCAAACCAACATAGGCATAAATCCACTGGCACAAGTACATCAGAAACTTAGCTGTCGGGCACAACAAACAGCACAGACGCTATACAGGTGGTACACATATGTTCTGCACTCACAGATGTGTGACACTATGGTTTAATACCCACAGCTACTATGCAACACACTTGTAACCCAGGTCTGTGACACGAGCTAAGGGAGACGTGCACAGTATACAGGTGTTTCAACAGCTGGTGAGGGTAACACGTAGTCATACTGAACAGGCCCACTAATTAATGCAGGCATGGAAAATGAACTCTTCAACAGCAGTTTTGGCCTTTGTTGTGGTTAAGACACTTAGTGTGCTACGCCTGTGTGGAAAAAGCAGTGCAAATTGCAGGTGGTTTGTGAAGAGCTGTGTTTTAACCATGGTACTGTAAGACACCCCGTTAAAACCCAGCCATTTTTTGCAGTATAAACAGTATATACTATGCCATGTTGGCCACAAAAACATTCGAGACTAATTTATAGTGAGTTGAGGTAAAAAGTTAATTCAGTACATAAATACAGGCACTTCACCTGCCTTCAAAGATTGTAAGGAAATGAAATATTACTTGCTTAAAAAATGTCTGGCTAGGATTCAGCTGAACTGTTGCACTTTTGCTTTAGTGAGTTAAAAGGAAATCTTTTAGTGAGCTAGCACAAATGAATGTAATTTATGTAGTGAAAATTAGCCACATATATTACCAAATCATAAAGTTATTCTGTCTGTGAGTAAGTTAGGTAAGAAGTCAATGCTCTGGTGAATAGAAGTGGATGTACCTTTGCTTGCATGCTGGAATTGCTATTCAATTTCTATTCAGCATTAAAGAGGAAAGCTCTTAAGTTTTCCAACAATGTAATAAGATACCAGAAAAGTCTATTTGTTTAGGTAATTTATTCTGCTTTTAAATTAAAATAATGTTGCGCCTAAGAGAAACTTGAAGATGAACTGGTACAGAATCAAAGAATTATGCAAGATGCTTAGAGGATGACTGTATCCAGTGTTAAGTTCTGCAAAAAACTAAAAAATACTGAGCTAGCAGAAATCTCAAAAGCCTTATTGGGAACTTAAGTTGCGCAGCATTAGATGGGATTGCACTCTAACTTTTTCAACAAACAACACCGGAGAGGACAGGTTTATTTAGAGCCTCCAGTGGGATGAAGATGAACATATTGTTTTGGAGAGAACTAGAGGAACTCTAGGGCAGTCTGATCTCAATATTGAACTTTCTCCCTGAATTTTCTTCAGATCAACAATTGGGAACAACCACACACTCAAGATGAAAAGCTCTTTCATATTGGTAAAGGAGGTGAATAATCATTAGCCATGCAGTAAATACTCTTAATATCAGATGGGCTGTAGTTATCAGTCTTCCTTAAAAATGTGGAAGCATCCACTGTTGGTGAGGGTCTCCTATTTTTTCCTGATAATAGAGCATAGAAAGAGAACAAGGCAAGCCAATGGTGGTCCTGCAACAGCTGAAGTAAGCAAGCTGGGACAACAATGTGCAGGTGTCCAGTATCTGCTGGTGGCCAGGTTTATTTTCTTTGGAGAGTCATCTCACCCCAAAGGGGCAGCCACTCAACAAAGAGCTTCCTCAGATATGCCAGTCCATGGTAAGATGCACGTCTGCTCCCCACCATTTAGAGTAGGACTTTCCAAGTCCTGTATCCAGCTGCCTCCGTGAAAGGTCACCACAGCCAGGGCTCTAAACAGGCATGTGAAGAACACCTGGCGTGCTGCGTCCCATACAGAGTATCTGCTGACCTTCTTCCAAGAGGATGCAGTTACTCATTATTTTGAGTCAGTGATATTGGGCTATAGCTGGCTTTTCGTATTTCTAAATAAAATTTGAAATGTGGGGATAGCACAGGTTGAAGGGAGAGGCTTGTTGCTCTCTCCTTGCTCTTCTTACTGTTGGCTGATAGGGCACACGGGTTGGGGCGGGGCAGGGGGCAGGCTGCACGGTGGAGAACTGCCTGTCAAGTCTTTCTCTGCCCCGCTCAGGCTGAAGTTCAATCTAGTTTCATCAAAGACACTATTCAACCAAAACAGGACTTTTAGTGGAAACCTTCCTGGGGGGAGCATTTGTTTCATCTCGGAGCCTTTGGAGAGAGGGCAGGTTTTAGTTTTGGTTTCCCTGTAACCAAAAGGTGCTTATTCTGCCTGTAGATGGGCTTGAAAGTTGCAATACTGTTTATCACCATGCAATTAACCTTTTCACAAAGAAACCTTAATAGTTCTTGGTATTTATGTAGCTGTTATTATCTTTAAAGTGCTCAGTAAATACCACTGGGGTTTGTTTGTTGTTCTAAAACGGAAACCTGCTTTCACGTGGCGGCTGATTCACCAATATTGACAGTAGATCTTTGCATAGTCATGGTGCCTTTTTTGTAAGGATTTCAAATTGCTCTGTGGACGCTCTTACCTTTGTAAGTTTCTAAATGCATCACTGAGGGAAGCAAGGAAATAGATGATTTCATTCATGTGCTAGTGAAATGAAGCAGCTCTTCATCAGTTCATGGCAATAGACAAGAGTAACTTTAGACTAGAAATTAAGGGGCACCAAATTTATTTCATAGATGGCAGGATGAATCCTGGTACAATATAATGTTATGAAATAGAACTTGGACAGGTTAACAGGCCAAACTGGTTTTTGAGTTAGGTTTGGGGGGTTCTTTTCACCAGAAAGGGCCATATATATAACCATCTTACACCCCAAAAGAATCAGCTCCACTAGCACATTGCTATTAGGCTTGCTTCTCTGTACAGTCAGACCCAGGGGCCTGTCCTCTTGCCCAGTTCACATGGGATTTAGGCAGGTGCTGTTAGCTTGGTGGCTTCCCATCAGCTGCGAGTAGAAAGGATGTGCAACCAAACAACAGGCTACACCAGTGAGTTAAGGAGAAGTATATGGCATCCTTCTTTTATTTCAGTAGTGTCAAGCCACTGTAGGGTGGGGAAAGAACACAAGGAAGAGCTCATGGGGTATAGGGAGAAGTGGCATACTATGATAGTGGTGTAGCCTCAGAGGTCTCAAATACATGGAGTTTTTCATTTAGATGATCACTGCAGTGCAGTGTGCAGGAACATCTATTCAGTAATGACATAATAGGCACTGTTGTACCTCTTGCACCTCCTCTTCTTCTGGAATGAAACCATCTCACTATTGATCCACCCACCTTTGTTTATTTTAGAAGAGCTGAGAGGGTTAGAGCACAAGATCAAATAGCTGCAGGTCATATTTAATGCACTTTAACGATGATTATCTGCCTCAGAGTGAAAGGTAATTGCAAGAATAATTCACACTTCTTTATTCAGCCACTCTTGGTGACTATTGGAAAATCCATAAGCTAACCAAATCTGGTGTCTCAGAAGTTTCAGAATTGTTGTACAAAAAATGAGGTAGCACAAACCCCAGTCCATTTGTACTTAATTTGATATGAACACTGAATGGACATAAAATACAGCCCTTGCCTGGAACCCTTCAGTCATCTGTGTTAAAATGTTAATGTTTGCTGCGAGCCTAACCAAAGATAATACACAAGGCTCCTTTTTCCAGCAACAGAATATTGTACTGCACACCCAGGACTAAATGGAGTTGTGCCTTTTCACAGCAGCTCTGCTTTTGGCCCTTGGGAACGTCATGATTTTTCATACTTTTCTGAATTCCACAGTTTGTTTTGACCTGACCTTTTATGAATTTGATAAAATATATATAAATGTATGTAACTCCATGTAAGACTAATATTCTGCAACAGGAATGTTGCTTTACTAAGACACATTTTTCCATACCATCATTTCAATAAAAATATACTACTCAGATTATCTTGTTCTGCATACTTAGTATCTCTTCCCTTACTTCTGTATTCTACTCTTTCTCCTTAGTTTCCTATTTATGCAAAGGCAATTTTGCTCTATTTCACTTGATTGATTAGACTTTTATTGTTTTCCAGGTCCTCATAGATGAGATAGCATTCATGGGAAAGAAAAAAAAAAAAAACACCACCAAAAACAAAACAGGTGCTCTGGCTTGAGAAACAGGAAAACTTAATTTAGCATGACATAAGAAGGTTTGCTTCAAAGATCCAGATGTCACTGACAAACTCCCCATGACATTAATATCCATTAGGTCAGATCTGTCTGAAGGGAAGATTATAAAAAGCAACATAGGAATCAAAGGAATAAGACTGTACTTTTAGTCAAATGTGTCTTGGTAGTTCTGTTATTATTCCTGAATGTAAAACTGGCCCTTACACTGATCTGACATACTTCAGTAAAAAAAAAAGTCAACACCCTGTTGATATGCTTATTATGGTGGGCAATGGATTATGCTCTTTATAAAAGAGGAAAAGAGTTTACACAGAAAACTATATTCTTCATCCTGTGTTTGTCATCCCGGGCTTTTTGCCTTACTCCTACAATTTTCTGTTGTGTTGAGCTACATTTTAAGTCATCATCAAAAATTCCTACAGCCACAACTCAGTAAGGCATCTCCATCTATTCAGAGAATATCAAAGAAAAGTTCTGTAACTCGTTCATGGCCTAAATCACTACAAAGGATGATTTCTGGGAGTGGGAAGCTCCTTAATTTTGCACATGAAAGCATATCAAAACAGTATCAAGGAGCTGAAACTAGACAAATGCAAACTTCAAGCTGTGGTTTTTCAAGAGTGAGGATAATTATTTAAGAAACAAATTGTTGAGATGATTCCTTCATAATTGGAGTTTAAAAAAAAAAAATTTACTTTTCATTCTGAAAGACATGTTTAACCTGAAACATTCTGTGTTTGATGCAGGAATTACTGGATGAAATTATATGATGTGCTGGAACTAACTTTATGTGATCATAATAGTCCCCTTGATCTTAAAATGTATGAATCAATATACTTTTTGCTTCATCTCCTCGGTGACTTAGAGTGATACTAGCTCTCATGAGATCAATAACAAGACCATATGCCTAGCAACTGTGGCTGTAGCTGCACAGCAAAATGAAATCTGAGGCACATACCTAAGTTGTCTCTAAATAATCCATTTCACTCTCACAATGTTGACAAGGCATTTTAGCTAGACTAATGTTTTAATGTCCTGCTTTTAATGTCAAGTCAGTTGGTTCAGGACTGGCACAAGGACTTCGTAGTGCTGCACCTTGCCATGGAGCAGGGGTCAGCAGAGCCATCTGGAGTGGGCTGGTGGAGAACACAGCTAAATCAGGAAGGAGCAAGGGATGCTGCTTTTTTCTGTGGAGCTGTTTCACTGGCTTGGTTGCACAGATGGAGCATGACACTAACCTTCAATGCAGATCTGAAGCTGTCTGCAATTTCATATACAGTGCACAAGTGTGTTCTTGTGGGGTATATACATATACATGAATGCATACATACTTTGCATCCAGCATATGGATATAGGTTCCTATAAACCCCTTGGAACAGTGATACTGGAACCTCGTGATTTGCTTGTGGGAATACATTGTTTGAAGAAGAGGCAGAAGAATTATTCCACTTTCTGAAACTCCAAAAAGAGTTTCTGCATGCTCTGCCTTGGCTATGCTGCTGCATCAGACCCTGTGCACTGGGACAAAGTGGTGTAACACTGACAAAATGTCTCCAAGTCTAATCATAACTAGGCTTTTCCTCAGGTAAATTGTAGCTAATAAAGCCATCTCCTGTTCCTCCTGCCAAGTCAGATTTTGGTAGTGACCTTATGGGCTCCTCTGTGACAGTTCAGCCCTTACTCTCCACTTCGACAGCAAATCCTGAGTTCCTCACCAAGTGGCAGCATAGTGCTATTGGGGCTCAGTAAATTGATGTTAATACAAACCATACACAGCTGTTAGTAGGTCAAACTTTGAATTTGCCAGCATGTTCACAGTGTCTGGCACGAGTACATACTGCACATATTTGCTCACAGCAACAAGTGCAGAGTGTCTCCAGACTGCTGTAATCATAAGCTGTGTTTCTACAGTGTTTTCCTTCAACAGCTCAGTGGCTGACACCTTATTTTGGAGCCTTTGAGCTACATGTTGTCATGAAATTGGCACCACTTTACAGAAGAGGAATTGCACTGCCCAGATCATCCAGCAAGTTTGTAGCAAAACTGGAACAAACATTGAATCAACTGAATTCAAGTCCCCAGTTATTGCAATAAATAACTACTTCTGAGCATAATAAAAATGAAAAGAGTTTCAATTACTCCAGTGATAAATGCAGAAAGGATGTGATCTTAAAGAGAGACTAAGGGACATTCTAAGGTTAGATAGAGACACACTGGCATGGGGTTGGTAGAGCAAAATACACTAGGGCAGATAGAAAGAGGAAAAGATGATGAACAGACTTGATTAAGTATCACCTGACATACTACTTGTATACTTAATTGGGTAGTGGCAGCACCAGGCTCTGATTTGATCCCATATGGTGAAGCCAAGAGCATCTAACCAAAGTAAAAGGTACACTGAGTCATGTATAATAAAAAGCCAAGCAGGCCTCCACAGGTGAGGAAGGTGGACAAATAAGAGCTGATGAAAAGAATATGATTCACTTACAGCACCAAACGGGAAACACCAGGTTTGTTTAGTACTAGCACAATTCTGGTTTAGCTGGAAGAACAGTCTTGGAACAAGCTATAGCGGTTTCATCTGGGTCTACATAAAAATGGAGGTGTGAGAAACTGGGTGAAACTTTTCCCTCACTTGTTGCAGCTTGTCTGCACAAAGATTGCAAGGCATCCAAGGAGAATATCGTGCTTTCCCACATGCAAGGAGTTCCTTACTATAGCTCCAAATTCTTGCAAGTGCCTCTGGGTGCTATTGCAGTAGAAATAATAAAGGCTCATAAAAAATTACAGGGAATAAACAGTGATGGACTTTTTAATTGATTTTGCTGCATAGTGATCACGTACTATGTTTCCATTGGTATACACAAGTAATTCTTCAGACAGATTGCCATCTAGAAATTGCAAGGTCATCACTATTAGGTGCTTCAGCTTCTAGTGGAAGCAGTAACACAAGTTTCATTTCTGTGTTGAGTAAAGGGATGGATACACAGTAAAGCCTCCACCTCTGAAGGCAACTCTCAGGGCTTCCAGTCAAAGACATAGAACAGAACAAAATGGGCAGTTATTTTATACAAGCTTCCTGGGAGACAACTTTACACAGTTCAGGGTACCCAGTGAGGGAAAGGACCAATTGAACCTTTATGGACAATTAAAGGACTTGTTCAATGAATTAGTATTGGCCTCTTCTTCCAGGCAGGAAAACTTAGTTTTGTATCTGCTGCTGAGAACTGGAATAAGTATTCCCCATTACCTTCCAAGTGGACAATCCCTAGCAGCTATGCATAATCCAGGGTTTAAAAGGGAACCTTGTAAAATGTAACTTGATATATGTCCTTCTAAAAGAGCAGCCAGGACTGGGAATGGTCTCTTTTGGGCCATGTGTATCACAGACAAGGCAATGAGCTTTTGGCAGGATTGACCTGGGTTAACTCTTCAGGGTTGCTTTTTCCCTGCCCATAAGGAACAAGATACCCTTAAGATGACACAACCAGCTTTGTCATTGATAACACTCATGCAACTATACTTAAATTCCCATGACCTGCTAGAGACAGCTCTGCATCCTCATCCCCCAAATACGGCACAGAGCCGCCACCAAGACCGATGGCTGCAACAGGACTGGGGGCATACCCTGCTCTGGTCACCCGGCTGCCAGGGTAGAGAGACCACATAAAAACAGATACATGTTTTAGTTTCTGCATCTGCCATTATGCAAGATTTCAGTGTTTATCAGTCTTCAAACCTACACCACTTAACTTCAGCTTGTGAGTGCAAAAAGGCAGAACTCCGAGAAATTGCACCAGAATAACAGTGTGAATTTAGGCAGCCATATAGAGTATCCATACGAGAGTCAGAGAAGTATTAAAATACTATCTCTTTTCTCTGTTTATGCTATAGGTAGTAGACAAGTGTGATGTTATGGACTTAAGTATTTTACAGTGGAAATTGTCATTGCAATAGCTTCCCTTTTGCTTGTTTTTCATTATAAATTGCTTCTCTCTCACCTATGATTCTTAAATCACTTATTCATTATGCAGTGCATTCAGAAAGAAAATGCCGTTTCTGTTTTGTCAGTTTTACTATCCTTCACCTTTTTCACAAGCATTGAAGCAAGATTCTTGCATTTTTTTAACCTGTAGCTGTGCAAGCTATTCTGACTGCATCCTCTGCCTATGTGGAATGCCTAGAAAATGTGGCAACTTGTTCCCCTGTCTCTAGGATCACACTGCATAGTCCCAAATAATTCTTTTTTTTATTACATGAAAATTAAAATACAATGTAACTTTAACTACTCTAGCTTTGTTTCAAAGCAGTTTCCCAAATGTCAAGTCCTTCATCTGGGATCAAATAATCACACAGAAAAGTACAAGATGGACAGCAGCTAGAGGGAAAAATAGTTTGGCAGAAAACACTAGGGTAGTTGGGCTGGGTGAGACGCTGAACATGAGTCAGCAGGCTGTATCATCAGCAAGGGGGCAGCCAGTAGGTCAAAGGTTGGGGTCATTCCTCTCTCTTTGAGACTGGAGTACTGTGCCCTAGTTTGGGCTCCCCAGAAAAAAAAAGAAAAAGAAAAAAAAAAAAAAAAAACAACCAAAAAAACCAACCCTGATATACTTGAGTAAATCCACTTTACTGCCATCAAGACAGCTAGGGCTGTTGGAGCACATGAGCTTTGTTTGCTCAGCCCTAAGCAGAAAGCTGTCTCTGGGGACATCTTACTGCTCTCTGCTGCTACCAAACGGGAGATTGTGGAAAAGGGAGAGCCACACTCCTGTCAGGCAGGCACCATAAGAGGTGCCTCAAGCTGGAACATGGGAAAATCTCTTCAGATACAGGAAAAACCTTTCGCTGCAAGTGTGGTCAATCAGTGGAACAGTTTGTCCAAAGAGGCCGTGAAATCTCCATCTCTGAAGCTATTCATAACGCAACGAGGCAATTCCCTGAGCTTTAACAGGATTCTGTTCTCAGCAGAAAGTCGGATTACGTGACCCTCAGGAGGTCCCCGGCCAACATGTTAGCCCGCGAGGCTATGACACCCAGACTAGTCCGCATTTTTGTCAGCAGATGGCAATGTCAGCTAAATTACATGTTTTATTCCAGCAGCGCAATGTGCATTAACTATCTGGAAAAGCAATAAAGAGTCTGGGATGGCAGTAAAGAGGTGGGGAAATCAGAGAGAGAATGCCTCACCCCGCTTTCAGTGTGCCTCCTCCCAGCCAGGTCCCAAATTGATCCCAAACAGGAGTCCAAACGCGCAGAGCCCAAGCAAACAGAGCCCAAACAAACAGGTTGCTTTGGCAGAGCGCAGCCAGCACTCCCAGAACTGCTGATTGCGACACGGCCGGGTCCCCGGTGTCAGCGCGGCGGGAGCGGCCCCGCACCGGGCACAGCCCCGGGGCGGCGTGCCCGGGGTGCGCTTGGAAATCACGAGGCAATGACTCTGGAGCCAAATTAAGGCGCTTTTGCCAAAACCGGGGGGGGGGGGGGGGGGGGGGGGGGGGGGGGGGGAGTGTTTAAAGCGACTTTTGCAGATTCACAGACTACGCGATTAACACTTCCGCGCCCGCACGAAGCCGCTGCTCGGCTGCCGGTACAGCCTGGGCGGGATTGTCCGTCCCGGGAGAGGCACGATTTCGCTCCGGTACTTGGACGAGCTGCAGCGCCGGAGACCATCACAACATCAAGCCCATCTCAGTGCAGCTGTGGCGTGATGCGAGGCCCCGCCCGCCGCTGCCGCCGGGGGAGCGGTGCTGGGGAGGCGGTGCCGGGGAAGGCGGTGCAGGGGCGGGCGGTGCCGTGAGAGGCCGTGCCGAGGGAGGTGGTGCCAGGGCGGGCGGTGCCGAGAGAGGCCGTGCCGAGGGAGGCGGTGCCGGGGGCGGGGTGGCGGCCGCGGTTGGCCGCGGCTCTCGGGCGTGGCCCCCCCCGCCGCTTCCACGAAGGGGCTGGCGGCACCGCCCGGGCAGGCGACAGCGGCCCTTCCGGACCTGCGCTGGCGCGGCTGCCTGTCCACCTCCTTCTGTCCCCTCTCCTTCGCCGCCGCTCGGTGCTGCTGCTGCTGAGAGCCCTCGCCGGCCCCCTGCGCTCCAGCCATGGGGACCTCGGAAGGCAGCCCATGGCGGGGTGGCCTCGGCCTGCTCCTCCTCCTGCTGCTGCTGCTGCCCGTGCGGGTGAGTCCCTCACGGGGAGGTCTCCGTGCCGTGGGGATGCGGGGCCTCCTGGCTCCATGGAGAAGAGAGGGAGCGGGACCCCGCGGGTGATGCCTGGGGCGGGGGGAGCTAGAGCTCTCCTGGGCGGTGGGGCTGGATGAGGGCGGCGGTGTCCCGGCTTAGGCCGCTGGGCTCGGGGCACAGCCAAGCCGAAGCGTGGAGCTGAGGTGCCCCCTCCTCGCCCCCCCGCCCCCGTGCTCTCCGGGTGGCAGGCGGGGTGACAGCCGGTGGTACGGCAGGCCCGCCGGGGAGCACCGGCGAACTTCAGCTCCATCCCGGTGCCCGTGCCCCGCGGTCACAGCCGGCGGCAGCGGCTGCCCCCGGGGTGCCGCACTCCCGTGGCGTGCCCTGGTTATGCAATGGCCGGTGCATGTGAGTGGCCGCGGAGTCACATGCTCGGGAGAGGCTTGCAGATGTCCTGGGTGTCCGGTTTGTTTTGCTCGGGGTGTTGCTTATGCCGGGTGACAGCTTCCTGGGAGTGATAGTCTGCGCGGAGTGAGGGCTGCTATTTATTGATCTGCCAGTATTAAGACTACGTGTTTCCTCGAAATTAAGGGCTAGAATAAGTTGGATTTCTTGATACTTTAGGAAAAAATACTGTAAAACCTTCACTCCTCTCTTCCCAGTCTTGTTTTGTTATGCTATGGTGCAAGATAGGAGCGGGATACTCCACATTCCTCTGGAGAAACAAGGAGTGTCTTGTAAGCCTTAGTGGTTGTGTTCGTGGGGTTTTTTTCACCTCTCTACCTAAGTTGGAAACATACTTTCTAGGTCAAGTTTTATGACTAACCCTTTTTAAACCCACGAGTTTGTCACCTTGTGTGTATGCTGAGGTTCTGCTGTTCTCATATCCTCTTAAAAAGCTTAAACATAAAACTAGGAATTCATTCTTTTACCAGTGGAGAAGGTAATTGTTAGTAATGACTCACGATCTCCAGGTGGGTAAGTAATGTATTTCACACCTAACCTATGTGCCTTTATGTAGTGTTTTTTGGAGGGAGATATCATCTTGTGGCAATGAGGTGTGTCCTAGGCTGGTAAAGAAATTACAAGGTGCTTTCATTTATGTATCAGAAGGATATTGAACTAGAGGAGCTTGAAACAAGTTCTCCTAAGATTTAGGGAAGTCTTTGTAGAGGATGTGGCTTCGTGATCCCTAAAAGTAAACACTGCAGAATGACTTTAACCATACAGGTTTCGGTTTTGTACTGTAAGAAGGCAGAATCGGGTGTTTTGTTTTTTTTGAGGGGTTTTTTGTTAGTTTGTTTTTACCCATTAACTCTTATTTATGATCTAACACTCCCCAAAGAGGTCCTTCAGTTAGACTGAGACTTCACAGTGTTAGATGCTGGCAGGAGAGAAGCTTTGTGAAGGTGAACCTTTCTCCCTCAAGTTTACTTGTCGTGTAATGGGTTTGTGCTTTCAGTTGTGGTATATATAAATTCAAGTGTGTCACGTTTCTTCTTTTTTTAAAGAAGCCAGTGGACTAGAGTGGTACTTCAGTTTGCAGTCCTTCATCATGCATTTACTATATACGCATTCACAATGGACATGAAGTGTTCAACCTGTATAAGGTGCATCTTTCACTCTGAACAGTGCATGGTACAAGATTCCTGCCAGCCATCCCATTGCTAGTTTGTGTTACCCTTATAAACATCCTAATGTTCTGGATGGCCTTTATGTGCTTAATGGCTGCTGTTGCAATTGATCCTTGTGTAATTATACTAAAACACAAGCTGTTCAGTTATGGCTAATCAAGGTTGGACACAGGTTTCCTGTCAGCAGCTGGGATTCCAACCTGAATGATATATTTGAGTTTCTGAAATCCCATGGGAAAATGTTAATGACAGGTGCTGCTCTTGCCAAGTGGCCTGCAATGTGGTGTTACTTGACCTAGGACATGAAGTTCTGAAATGCCTGTGTGGAGCAGTTTCCTTGGCAGGGATGGTAATGTAGCTTCAGAACAAGACAGTAACAACTTTACCTAAATTACTTCCTGGAAAATCAGGAGTGACTTGTTCAGTGTTTCTGGATGGAAAGTGAGGAAGCTCTCTTAAAAGGGGAGAGATGACTGAAGGGAATGACTGGCAGAACTTACTAGTACTTCACTGGGCAGTAGACAAAACAATCCAAGTGTTGTGCAATATTATTATTATTTTCCTGCGGGACATCAGAGGTGTTTTGGTGTAGATGGACTTAACTGCAGTCAGCTGCTAGTTAGGGGCCCTGCACTTTCCGAGCATGCATGCAGTGTCTATTTTCCCAATAAGTCCTTGTCAACTAACACCAGCTTGTTCCCACAGATATTGAACTATTGCAACTTTCTTTTGCTACTTGACCTTGATTTTACTGTGACATCTGAAATGTGCTTGGATAATTCCATAACTGGGGCTTGCTTTGCCTGACCAGGAGTAGCTAATAATTTTTCTGTCTGAAAGGGAACAGTCCCTTACTTAGGCACAAAGGAACAAGAGGTGCTTGGCAGATAAAGTATGACTCTAAATTGGCTGCCTCTGAATAAGTTACTGGAAGAGATAAAGTAAGAGGAAGAATTAAACCTGTAAAGTTTTCTTTAGTCCATGGACCTCCTCTCCTTATAGGTAGGGCTGTGAGGTCAAGTTCAACTCCTAGGGCAGATCTTTCAACTTGACCTGGTGACCTGTTTCCATAAACCAGTCTTGCCATTTATTAAGGGGGATTGTGTAGTTCCCTAGAACTCTCAACCTAGGGGGCAACAGCAGATATTAAGAAAGTGAAGGACCAGAGTTTGCTCCTTCCTGGATTGATCTCTTTGCCCTGCAAGATTCCAGATGCATCATCCTCGATGAAAGAAGGGGAAACAGCTTTATCTGAGGCTGTTGCCTTTTCCATACATTAGTAATCTTAATTTGAAGAGCCCAACAGTGTTCACTTGTCATTTGGTATTTGCAAGAACTACAAATAGCTGCTGTTTCTGCATATAACATCATCATTGTTCTTTGTCCCCTTAAAAACTATGTATTCATTGTTGGTGATGGCAAATGTTGCTGGAAACGTTGAAGATTATCAGTTTGTTTCAAGTTGCAGTTGAAGAAACATGGGCTGAAGTAAATATGTTTATGATCTGTTGGAACACTAGTTTTATTACAAATAAATGATAATGCCTGGGAACCAGAAAGCTCTAATGGAACCTTTGTAGAATGCCCATACTTGCTCATGTGCAGATTCTTTATTAGGGCTTCTGAAGCTTTGACCTGAGGTGAAATTTCTCTTCAAACAGACCAAGTCTACGGGAAATAGGAATACAGTTTTCTGAACTCTGGGGAGGTGCTGAGGGTTAGTGTTTTGGTACTGCCAAATGGTTTCTAAAGTCTGCTGGAGGCAGGAGGGAACAACCTTAATCTAAGGTTGTGTTACTGTTGCTTTATGAAGTACTTAGGAAAGTCCCATTTTAATATATGGAATACTTAGTTATGTGAACTCTCAAAAAAACCCCAAAACAAACCACCAAAAAACCAAACAAAAATAAGAACAACAACAAAAACACCACCACACAAAAAACCCCCACCAAAACAACAACAAAAAAAACCAAACCAAACAAAAAAACGCCAAAAAATCCCCACACATTAAAAATTTGAACACATGAACTGAGCCCTGTGTTAGACTTCTGGATATTTTGCCTTATTTAGAAGGCAGTTGGTTTCAACATCTGCTAATTTTGGGGCTAGGCTTTCACCCATTTAAGAAAGATGTTTGCTCACCTGAGTATTAAGTGACTTGAAAGTCTGACTCTGCAAGCAGCAGCTTTGTTAACTATGACTTATTTACAACCACACTTACTCATCCCTATCTCATCCTACCAGTATAGGAGTGTTCTTCTGAGAGAATGGAAAGAGCAAAGTGCTTGTTTTACCTTGTAACTTAATCTAGCTTTTACTAGAGGATTTTTTTTTTTTTGGGGGGGGGGGAACTTCCAGCTATATGTTATCTGTGGTAATGGAGTAGTTACTTAGTTACTTCTTGTAACCCTGAATACTGTCTCAACCCTAAGAGACCAGCCCTCTCCCATATTTTGTGGCTGACTCAGTGATGAGAATGCTATTGTCTTGTTAGTGTTCAAGAGCTATATCGATGACTTTAGGCTGTTGACTTCCAATGATTTCATGTTTTTTAGGCTTATTGACCTGGTTCAACTACCGTAAATCAAGGATCACCAAAGCTTACTGGTTCAGGGAACAAATTTATACTTTTACTAGTGGAATCCTGCTACGTCATGGCATAAATGTAAAACCTTAGACTGTCTCTGAAATTGCATTCTTGGTGTCAATATTGAAATAGAGTATTCAGACTTGCAATTCTAGGTCTAGGTGCTCTTCTAGTAGTTTAAAGTCGCTGATACATTCAGCTTTTCTTAAACAGGCTGAAAGCTTGGTGGCAAACATGCTGGATTTTCCACTGTAGGTGTTATTGCTGTGGAATGTCAGTAATATGATTTGAAATTCTTTATCCAAATTCAAACGTAAACTAATGCTAGGTCGAACCTCATCTTGCTTTATTTTTCTTGTGTGTTTAGCTGTATGATTTTTGGTGTGCGATCAAATGTCATGTGCAGGTAAGAGGCTTTATGTTCTGTCCTGCAAATGATGGCAGAAAGCCTTGCAGGTAAATTTATAGACATAATACAGATTGTTTTTTATTTTGTGTCCCCGTAGTTATAACCAAGGAATTGTTACCTTGAAATACAGACAACATTTTTAAAACAACAGAACTATCAGTCAGACTAATGGGGTAGGTGAAATTTACTGAAGTTTTTCTTTGCAAGAAGTGCCCTGATAACTTTTTTGTAACTGTTGACTGCATTACCAGGTTTCCCACACTTTCTGCTCTGGAAGAAACAAAGTCTTTCTGTAAAGAGTACGTTGATGAATTTGTGGGGTTTAAAACATTAGAAGTGTTAGATAACAAGACTTGAATGAAGCATAGAAAATGTGTTTTAGAAAGGATGATTACAAACCACTCTAGACTAAACATCAAAGCTAGCCTGATAGTGGAGAAATACTTAATTCTTTTCTCATGGGCAGTACTAAGCAGCTCCAAATTCTTTGGCATTTTATAAGAATAGTAATGAATCTGTGTTTTCTTTTGAAGAGATAATTCACTCGTGACACTGGTATATAGAAACACTAAACAATCTTTCCCCACTAGTAGACTGTTTGCTATTAAGACTGAGGTAAATGGATGTGAGGAAGCAGAGTTGAAGATTGTGACTTTGCAGGAAAAAATTGTAAATTTGTTTGATGCATTAACAAATTTATGATGTAGTTTTGATAAATGGTCTCCAAGTCATAGAAACTTAACGTTTTTGGTTGATAATTGTGTTAAATATTCAGTGTTTATAAGTGCAATCTGAAGGTGGTGTTTTCCATGTTGTATATTAGCTGCTGGCTATGGGTTTAGCTAGATGTGCTAGAGCAGACAAATGAAATAGTGATCTAGAGTGGTATGTAAACTGACTTTGGGCCTGGCTTGTAGTGAGTGACTTTGAAGCAAGCCATGTTGCCCTGGTTAAGTTAAAGGGGAAGCAAGTCTAGCAAGGGTTGGTTAAATTGGTGATGGGTATTGTCCCTGATAAACAACCAGCTACTGATGTACTTTTTGAAGAACTGTCAGTGTTGTTCAGCACAAAAATGATTGTTGTGGAGGCATTGTAATTCTGGGTAGCTCTTGGGTATTATGAATACAGCCTTTCAGGGGCCTCTCTGGTCAGTAAACAATATTATTCATGGTCAAGCAGAATGCACAGCAGTCTGTCCTTGCAGCGTAAGCATATGGTGTCTCTACAAATGCTCAGTCAAGGTTGCTCAGGAGATAAAAATAGGTCAGTTATCTCTCAAACTATACTAACCAAACTTCTGATCAGAGCTGGCAGAAGTGTAGTGTTTGTGCAGTCTGCTTGCAGCCCATGTGCACAGGAAAACCTTGCAGTTGTCTTAAAGGTTTTGCTGTAAATGACTTGTTACTGCATTAAGTGTTTTGATTTTCAGAATAAATATTTTGGCTCAGATGTCTCAGTGTCAGTACCACACACAAAAAATACAAGGCTTTCAAGGTGCCACTGTCCTTTTTCAATTTCCTTTATTTTATGCACATAATAACAGATTTCTGAATTTTTCAATGGTCTCTTAAAATATGGTAGTTGAAGGTTTTTTCCTTTTCACTTAGCACTGTAAGCCCATTTAAATGTTGCATCTTAGGCTTGAAAGTGGTGATGGAGAGCATCCTTTGAGATTATGACAATACATGTATGGCAAGTGTACAGCTGTGAAGTTCTGTTTCAGAATCCTCTTAATAGTACTGCTTCCTCATTCTGTCACTCACGAGTTTGCAAGAAGGATCAGAAGGTGGCAGGAGGAACTGACATTGCACATAAGCAATAAGTTTCTCTCCATGTGTGCTGACTTGTGTGCCCTCATATGACAGTTTACCCAGTAATCGTCTTGTATGGGGAAAAAAATATTTTCTAAACCTTATACTTGAAGTGCTTTTCAGGTATTGATTTAGATTTTTCTTAAGGAACTCTTATGCTTTTTCTTAACGTGGACAATGCACTTCCTGTTTCTATATTGGGCAGGGAAGGAAGGGTGGCGAGCTGAGCTGAAGATCAGTGGTGATGTGCATTGTCAAAAATCACATGCTTTTGTTAATGGGCATTTTATATAGTAAGTGCTGACAGGAAGCTATCTAATCTGGATTGTAAGTGGCTTTTGGAATATTAGCACATAAACTCTATAATAGCTGAGGAATTTGGCAACTATTCCTTGCAGTTAATCTGTTATCTTGTGTTAATTAGGTATGTCCACAAACGTGTGTCTGGTATGGAGAATGTGGAGTTGCTTCCGGAGACAAGAGATACAACTGTGCTTATGATGGACCACCCATAGCACTACCAGAAGACGGCTATGACTTAATACAGGTAAGCTTCTTTTAGAGGTCTGCTGCTTTATAAAAAATAAGTTCTCCTACACTTGGCAATTCTGTATTGGGTTCTATTGGACCTGCGCTGTGACCTTTAGCTTCCTCATCCTAACTTGATGACAAAGGGAACAGATTATTTCTGATTTCTCTCGTATAGCTAATACCTCCAACTGGATTAAGGTAAAATATCTCAGTTCCTTTTAAGAGATATGACGTCTCCAAATATGTAATTAGAAGCTTTTACAGACATAACCTTAAATATAGGATTGGTCCACTTGCCTGCACATTTTCCTCACTGGTTTGAGTAGTTTTCAGTCAGACTGTTTAAGACTCTCTTCCAAACTATGATATGTTCTGTAGTTGTGCTCTTTTGATCTCTAACGTACAAGACTGAACTGTTTTCGATCAGATGATCATTCCTGATCTCTCCTTAAATAGGAAGGCATTAACTGACACTTGTTCAAATGGAGCAAATTTGGACAAAATAATCTGTGCCTAGTGTGAGATGTTATTTCCTTATCTGGGCTTTAGCTGCCGAAGTGAACAAACCCACAGTCAAAAGAGTTTGTTCATTTGGTGCACAACATAGAAGGATACTGCCAGACTTGCTTTCTGGCATTTGATGGTTCAAAGTTTTAAAGTGTGAAGTAACTACAGCATTAAAGACAGGGTTTGCTGGTGGCAGAAGTGACTTAATTAAATATGTTGTTGAAGCTAACTACTGTTACATGCTGTTTCTGAAGCCTTAATGTACAGTTCTTGTATGTTACTGCCAGTTATGCTTGTATTGAATGCATTTGTATCTTCTGTAAAGTGAACATGAAATAGCTCTTCCGGACAATCAGAGATTTTGTGGTTAGTGGCTTGTCTTCTGAGACTTTAGAATCTGATACTATCCGGAAGGAGTATGAGAGGATAAGCTGCAGGAATACTTTCAACTTGGATAAACATGTGTTGTCCTCTCACCAACAGACTCTCAAATGCCATTATCATTCTATATATAGACCCTGGTGACTAAAGATCATCTGAAGGAGCTTTTTAAAAGGAAGTGCTGCCTTGAATAAAAGTAGTGAAAAAAGTGATTATTCTCTCTAGTCTTTAAACAGCAATCTTGTTTGCCAGGCTGCTTGTTTTTTTTCTATGCATCTCTCCCAGCAACAGCTACTGTCTTCTGAAATATGTTGGAGCAGAACCCATAACTATAATAAGTTCTGAAGTCTTAAACATGCTTTTTCTTCCTTCACCCCTGATCTCAATATTGCTTTTTTTTTTAAGGAACTCTGCCCAGGTTTTTTCTTCGGCAATGTTAGCACTTGCTGTGATGTTCGTCAGCTTCAGACTTTGAAAAATAACTTGCAGCTGCCTCTGCAGTTTCTCTCCAGGTATGCTAATGAAGTAACTAGTTTTGTAACAGAATAACAAAGCACATTAAAACTCTTCAAGTAAATTGTAGGAAAGGTGGTGGTTTCTTTTAAAGGCTTATTGGAGCATACTCTTAAAGCAACTTCCTCATCCATATCAGGAGGCTGTAATGTCATGAAGCAACTGCTTGCAGTTTGGATTGAGTTAGCGCAGTTAGAATAAGCATTCCCTTAGTTTGTCTCAAGCTACTGTATCTAACAAAGCCTTCAGAAGAGGGTGACATAAAGTACTGTTTGGTCCTGTTCTAACAGGAAACTTCCTGCTAAGAACCAGTAAAGTTTTTCGTAAAATTCTATGTATACCTATTTGAGTAGGCAATTCTGCTAGTGAATTATGGTGCTTAAAATTGTTCATCTGTAGCATCACCAATTAATGTTGTATTGCTGATTAAAAATTTTCAATTTTGAATATTTTGTTCTGTCACTCTGAGCAGAATGTTCACACTTGCAAGGCATACCTGACTTGACCTATGTAGATAGCATCTTTACCTCTTAATCTGATTGCGGTTCTTTGGCTTTCCTACCCAGGTGTCCATCGTGTTTCTACAACTTGATAAACCTCTTCTGTGAACTGACTTGCAGTCCAAATCAGTCTGACTTTTTGAATGTTACAAGCACCATACCTTATCAAGATCCAGTTTCAAAAGAGAACAAAAGTAGCATTACAGAGCTGCAGTACTTTATTGGAGAACGCTTTGCAAATGGTGAGTAAACAGTGTGTTAATTTACCTTGGCCTTTGTCAAGGTAACAAGACCAGTGCTTTTTCGGGGAAAACTGACATCTGACTGTCTTTTTGAAGTTTGAGTCATCCAATAGGTAACAATAGTTCCTTTTAAGACTTCTGGAACACTAACTTCTGCCTGGGTAGAGGACATTAAAACCGCTGTTATTAACAGTGTCATTGTAAAGACTCAACCAAGCCTGAGCATCTCTACAAATGGTTAATAGCTGTTAACCATGATGACTTTAACGTCAGAAAAAACAAAACTTGTTGCCAAGTACTCAATGTCCAAAGCCTACCTGATACTAAAACAGTCTGGCAAGTATGATAATAAGTGTACACAGTGCACTACAACAACCTCTCTAAGAGGCACTCACTCCTCTTGAAATGGGCTGTTCTATTCCTTTGTCAAAATCAAAGATATTTTTAGAGAACAATAAGTTTGTGTTTTATTTTGATTTTGTAGCAAGCTTAAATCATTAATTCAGTCGTTGTATGCTTTTTGCAGTAACCTTTAATCAGGTTATGAGACACTTGAAAGTCATATCGCCTACAGATTGAAAATACCTTAAATGTTTGTCATAACTTTCCCAGAAAATAACTTAATATAGTGTTACCTCTCAAGCAGAAAAGTGTGTTCTGGCATAATGCAGATTTGAGTGGCTTACTCAAAGTAAGGTAGCTGTAACAAAGCATTGCAACCTTGAATACTATAAATACAACTGAAAGCATTAGTGAAGTATCCTAAGATAGTGAAGTATCCTAAGATAGTGAACTGTCCTTTCCTCTTGAAAGCTCTAAGTATGTTTTTGTAACTTGATGAGTCTGTAATATTGGAGATACTTGGAATGCTCACTCAAATTATAATGCTGGTTTAATGACTCTTCTGTCTTCATTCACTTTTCCTAGCAATGTATAATGCCTGCAAAGATGTGGAGGCTCCATCAAGTAATGTTAAAGCACTGGGGTTGCTGTGTGGGAAGGATGTCAAGGACTGTAATGCAACCAACTGGATTGAATACATGTTTAATAAAGACAATGGACAAACTCCTTTCAGCATTATTCCTATCTTTTCAGGTAAGGAACTAAGTAGTCCTTGCCTTTGAAACCTCTGTAAAAAGCTGTGTGCTATGGCTAGCATATTGGTTTATTAAACAGCTGCCCAGCAATGAATACCTGCAGTTAGAGGCTTCCAAAGCAATGTAAGATCAACCTACCTTTTTTGATTTCTGCTTGGAAGTCATACTTTGTGCTTTCTTTCTATACAGCTTGTTACTGTATAGATCTCTAAAACTTACTAGTGATGGACTGAGCTTAGGCGAATGACTAGCTCATATTACTTGGGAATTTCATAGTACCCTGATCCTTTGGGATTTGTTTGTAAGGAGATTGTTGCACACTGTGCAATCTGAACAGATAAGGAGGATGACAGATCATTTGCTGGGATGATAAAAGTATGTGCTTATTACTTTTACACCCTGAAGTGTTATAAGCATGACCAGTCATTTAATTAGTAGTAATATATGAATAGCTGATATGGAGAAGGCAGTGGTTTCTTCATCTCTAAGACCAAGAAATGCTACTCTATGCAGAGGCTAGGGGCTTTCATACTAAGGGTTAACTCGCTGAACTGCAAAGATCTGAATTTTTCCTGGTAGTAAACTGACTCTGCAACTTGTGATTTGTCGTAGATGTTCCTGTTCACGGAATGAATCCTATGAATAATGCTACCAAAGGCTGTAATGAGTCCATGGATGATTCAACAGGACCATGCAGCTGTCAGGACTGTTCAATTGTTTGTGGTCCAAAACCTCAGCCCCCCCCACTGCCTCCTCCTTGGCTATTGTTTGGTTTAGATGCTGTGTATGTCATCATGTGGATCTCCTACATGGGCTTTCTACTCATATTTTTTGCACTAGTTTTTGGAGTGTGGTGCTACAGGTAAAGCATTCAAAATACTCATCTCTGCAAGTCACTTGTTTTTCCCTGAAAACTTTCTTTGCCCATGTCAGATGCTTGTATCTCTACTACACCAGCCAGCAAAAAGTTGTGTTCTGTGGCAGGTGCTTACACTTACAGGGAGTATTCTGACTCCTAAAACCATCTGGTGGAAAGTGAATGCAGAAGTTGGTTTAGCTAATTCACAACTCCTGCAGCATCCCTAGCTACAGGATCGAATATGCTGTTCTCCAGCTTTCATATGCAAGTGTGCAAAAAGTCTGGGGAATGCATATTCATAACAAAGCAGTCACTGCCGTATTGGAAATGATGTCATGAATACTTCTCCCTAGTCTCCTGTTTTGAAAAAAGTTAAATGGAAGCTGGGCTTCTAGTAACTATAGGATATCACTCTTGATCATGTGGCTAGAACACCTCTCCTATGAAGACAGGCTGAGAGAGCTGGGGCTGTTCAGCCTGGAGAAGAAAAGGCTCTGAGGAGACCTCAGAGCAGCCTTCCAGTACCTAAAAGAGGCCTAGAGAAGAGTTGGAGAGGGACTCTATACAAGGGCATGGAGTGATAAGACAAGGGGCAATGGCCTTAAGCTGAAGGAGGGTAGGTGCAGATTAGATATTAAGAAGAAATTCTGTACTGTGAAGGTGGTGAGGTTGCCCAGGGAGACTGTGTACTTCCTATCCTTGAAAGTGTTCAAAGCCAGGCTGTATGGCACTGAGTAATCTGTCCTAGTAAAAGGTGTCCCTGACCATGGCAGGGGAGTTGGAACTGATGATCTTTAAGGTTTGCTTCCACCCTGAACCACTCTATGATTCTATGATTGTTCAATTATGATCAGGAAACTGAAATTGCTCTATAATAAGTCTGTGTGGAAAAAGATAGTGGGTACAACTGGCCAGCATGAAATGGTAGGTGTGTTTGAGATGTGTGGTTTGTAGCCCAAAATATCCTGCCATAACTGAGGTTAGATTAGTAGGAGGAGGCTGTTGAACTTATCTCCTGCTCTGAGTATCAGGAATGGGTATAAGCAATTTAGTTCTATCATAAATGTTCTGTGCTATAACTTGCTTGTCGTCAGGACAGGAAGAAAGTACCTTATTTTCCTTTTTTCCTCACTTCCTCATTTCTTCAGGCTAAGTATGTGTTACTTTAGCGTTTTGATTAATAAAGCAGAATATTTCTAATGTAAAAATCTCTTAAAAATGTTATTTCTGTTATGGTCAATGTAAAGAGACTCTCTGTGCTGTTAATGCTACTGATCTTTTAAATGTGCATAAAGAACATGATCCAGCTTGATCTAAGCTGGAAACATTTATCAAAACAGTGGAAATGACTGTATCATGTTCCAAAGCATCATAAAGCTGGAGATTGCTGTTCTTCAGTGGTGGGTGTAGGTGGAACGTGGTGCCAATAGATTTGACTGGAGGAGTCAAATTTCAAACTTACTAGTAGCATTGAACTTCATTGTTTCTGTAGAAACAGTACAGATGCTGTTCTGGACAAGAAGGTTAACATAGCTTTTTGTCTTGCAGGAGGCGCCACTTTGTCTCAGAATACACACCAATTGACAGCAATGTAGCCTTTTCTGTGAATTCCCACCGTGACAATGGTATGTCTTGGGTAAGATTAAGAGGTTTATTAGAAACTCAGCTTGAGTGCATCCCCCTCCTGTGGATGGGCTCTGGAATTTTAGCTTTGTTAGGCCATATAATCCATTCTTAGAGGGTTTTATTTCAGACTTTTGGCTAGTAACTCTCTTCTTTTAGAGCAGTACTTAACTCTGTTTTGCTGGGTACACAGTTCATGGATCTAGCTATGCTATAAGGAAGTTCTGGAGGGCTTTGTAGCAGGAGATGGGAAGGGCAACGCAATGTTAAAATCAATTTAGTCACGTTTTGACTTATCCGTGTATCCATTTAAAGCATGGTATGAAAGAATTGTGGTTTAATTTGCAAAGCAGATAGCTCATTTTATTGATTATATATTTTAGCTGCTTCCTGCTTTTATTTGCTGCTTCTGTCAAAGACAATCTTACATTAGAAGGGGCAGTGTTAGGTACAAACTGGTTTCTGCCCTCTTCACCTCAGTCAAGGGTTGGTCCCAGCATCTGACTGTCAGTGTAGACATTACTTCTGGTGCTTACTACAAACAGCTAGAATAAAAATTTCATCTTTCCTAGTGGAGTTCAACAAAATGCTGCTTACCTGACTTCTCAAACAGTTACTGCTTACTTCTTGTTCTTGCAGGGAAAATTACCTGCAGTGAAAGGCTTGGTAAAAGGTTTGAGAATGGTCTGAGGATGACATTCACATCGTGGGGGGCTTTCTGTGTTAGAAATCCACGTCCTGTTATCCTCTTCTCTGTGGTCTTCATTGCAATGTGCTGCTCAGGCTTTGTGTATATTAAAGCAACCACAAACCCTGTAGATCTCTGGTCAGCCCCAAGCAGCCAAGCTCGCAAGGAGAAGGAATACTTTGACACGCACTTTGGGCCTTTCTTTCGTACTGAACAACTCATTATTCAAGCGCCAAACAGCCGCCCGGAGACCTATTCACCTTACCCGTCTGGAGAAGATGTACCTTTTGGGCCTCCACTTACCAAAGACATTCTCCACCAGGTAACTGAGACTTTCTAAGGGCAAAGACCTAAGCATACCTAGTAGGTGTAACCACATGGAGTTGGTTTCCATCTCCAGTGTTATGTGTCCATCAATACGTTTACTAGATATTCGTATTTAAATTCCTAGCCTTACTATAAAAACTTTTTGCTGAAAACCTTTCTGTTAGAGAGACTCTCAAGCTAAGTCCCAGTAAGTGTTCTTAGTATGAACACAGGAATAATGTTTTGTAATGTGCTTCTATTGACACATGCCACTGTCCCTGGGAACTTGCAGGAATATGGCATGCACTTAAATCCTGCCTTGCAAGAGAAACGCTTTCTTGCACAGCTCTTAAACTGTGGTTTGTTTTTTTAAAGGTACTGGATTTGCAGGATGCTATTGTCAACATAACTGCTTCTTTTGACAATGAGACTGTAATGCTGAAGGACATTTGTCTGGCTCCTCTTGCTCCCTACAACAACAACTGCACTATACTGAGCGTACTCAACTACTTTCAGAACAGCCATTCTGTCCTAGATCACACTGTTGGGGATGAGTTCTTTGTCTATGCTGATTACCACACTCACTTCCTATACTGTGTTCGGTAAGCAGTACAACTACATGTTTTTTCAAACTGTAGACCAACTAGGCTTGCTGGCAGACAAAACTAGCTAGTTCTCATTGCCTCCTTGAACACTTTCCTGCCCCTTTTTAAACTTGCAGAACTGCAGGTTAGTATAAGATTGCTTGTGTTTGTGTCAATTTTAATTCAATTTTAATTTAATTCAATTTTAACTCAATTTTAATTGAGTTGCCAGTTAACTTAGTTTGGTGCAGACACTGACTCTGGCTTACCTTAAACATGTTTTCAACACTTCTGAGGAGTTCTGTAACAGATGACAGTTTCTAAGCTTTCACTTCAGTTTATAGTTCAGTTGGATAGAGGCTACTCCTTCTCTTAGAGGCTATAAGGCACATGCCTTAAACTGCATTTATATTGAAAGCAAATGTAGCACAAAGGCAACGTATCCTTAGCAGTCTTACCTCCTCTTTGTCTCGATTATCAGTTATAGCACAACAGCTTTTAACTTTTTTGTGCTGTGCCTCAGTTGTCAACAGTTATTGCTGGTGATCTCTTTAGGGCTCCAGCATCACTCAATGACACAAGCATGCTTCACGATTCCTGCTTAGGAACATTTGGTGGACCTGTATTTCCATGGCTGGTGTTGGGAGGATATGATGGTAGGTGGTAAAACATTATTGCAGTTTAAGTCTCAAGAGTACATACTTGTGTGCTGTCTTTGGTGCTAAAGGTGCATTCTCATTTACCAGATGTTTATATGAACTCCAGAGAAACTGGAGTTTTGTTCAGCTTTGGTAAGTAAGGGTGTTTTAAGCGAATTTTCAGCAGACCAGTTCTGGAATTGGAGGCAGACTGCTCAGAAAGTGCAAAATGGAAACAATCTATAATTAGAACATACTGGTCAACAGGAAAAATGTTGGGGGCCTGCTAAAACATCTCTAATTTCTGAAGACTAGATAAAAACATGAAGTAGCTCAAGTTGACATGCTGGGATGTACAGCAAAGTACATTTTGCTTTGAGTTTTTATGCAAAGTATTTTGTTTTGAGTTAGAACAGTTTGATCTGATAAAACAGTTAAGAATAGATTAGGATATTCACAAAGGAAATTCTTCCACTATTACTCTGAAAACAGAATTTTGTTCAAGCAATTAACCTAATTAAACATAACTTGGTTAGTACACTTGTGTTTGATATATTTAAACAGTGCTTCAAGGCAAACACTTCTTGATTAAACTCTGAGGGTTTTGTTCTTGCTTTGAGTAAAATCTGAGTATGCAAGAGGTAGTGTTTAGGAAGCCACATCTTATTTCTTATTAGATGGAAAGTCATAAGCACTGGTTATATAGTAGTCCCATGTCTAATCATGCAACAACTTAATGTGGTGGTGTCATGAGCATGGTAAATTATGAATAATTACTTTTGAATATAATCTGCAGTGCTTACCAGCTTCTCTTCTTATTTCAGCAGTGTTTGAGAACTCAGCAGTGTTCAGTGGAGTTGTAGGGATGGGATTGCTTTGGACAATGCTAATTTTAAATTTACTTGTATCTACTATACTAGAATATAGGTTCTACTTCTTAATGCCAAATGATTTTTTTTTCCCTCTGTAGATGATAACTATAATAATGCTACAGCTCTTGTGATTACTTTTCCTGTCAGCAACTACTACAATGACTCAAAAAAACTAATGAAAGCCTTGGCATGGGAAAAAGAGTAAGTAGTCTTCCTGTATTCTGAAATGTGTATGTTACTTAAAGCAGCTTTAAATATACATACATGAAAAATACCTGTACTGTACTGACAGTTTTTTAGTATAACTACAGGGATGTTTTGAGAGGAGCAAAACTGGTTAAAAACAGACTGTGCTGGTTATGAACCCTTCGCTTTATCTGGCACACTTCATTTGCTTTGAGGATGTAGCTTCTATTCCTGTTAGTGACCATCTAGCCCAGTAGTACTTCCTGCTAAGTAACTTTAGACATATTTGATATGTTTTATTGTGGCTAAAATTATACAGGTAGACTCGTTAATCTACTGAACCACTAAGCATGAGTGGAAAAGTCCAGCATGATCCTTTGATTTTTAACATGTAATTTTTAAAAACGTCATCCAGATGAGTATCTAAAGCTTTCATCCCCTTCACCATCTTGAAGAGCTGATGTTGGTTTACACAAGTCAGCTGCTCTGGTTAGCAGTTCAGATAAAAACTACTGTACTAGAAAGTTTGAGACAAAAGTAAAAGCATGACAGGAATCTGCTTTTGTGACAAGAACCTCTCAAGCTGGGGAACTTAGACAAGGGCTAATAAATTGTTCCAGTGCTGTAAACAAGCTGCAGTCACCATTCAAGACTGTACTCCTAGGTTTAGCTTTGAGGAAACTTGCATCTAGTTTGAAATAGCTTATGCAAGATACCCTATTTGTCCTCAAACTCTGGAGGGAACATGGAAAGTATTTTAGCATAGTGTATTTCTAGTGCTTGGAGTAGAGTTCTAGGTATGTGTAACCAGCACCTCTCTTTCAAAAATGAGGAAGCTCCCTCAAAATACTATCTGGCCATAGTGTACTATTGTACCACACAGATGATGTAAATTTGCCATCAACTGGCTTCCAAATATTTCTAATAGAAGATATTTTATCCTTTAAAGTGTGACTGACCTCTTGGTTTTGTTTTTTAGATTTATTAACTTTATGAAGAACTACAATAATTCAAACTTAACTATATCATTTTCTGCCGAACGGAGTATTGAAGATGAAATCAACCGGGAAAGCAACAGTGATGTTAGCGTTGTGTTGATAAGCTATCTTGTTATGTTTGTGTACATCTCCATAGCTTTGGGACATATCCAGAGTTGGAGAAGACTGCTGGTATGTGCATAGTTTTCATTGTTGCAATGACTGAAGCTGTATCTTGCTGATAGCTTTAAGTGGCTTAAATATTTTTGCAGAATGCTCATGTTCAATCTTGTATTAGAAAATCAAGTCTTCCTTGGGCAGGAGTTCCAGGGAATATAGTTCTTGTCATACTTGATAGTTCATGTGTTCTTTGTAGTCTCAACGAAGTATTATCACTTGAGATGCCCATGATGTACTGAGTTAACTTCAGCTTTAAGACTTGTAACTTCAAGTTTGATTTAGTTTTTTTTTAATATCTGGTTCTTCAAAAGAACCAGAAAAGTAAGTTTGCTACTAACTACACTAAATGTAAGAATATGGCTTTTACCTGAGCTATAATCTGTCTTGTGTGATGACGCTTGTTTGGTTGACAGTCAGTACATCTCTTTTAGGTGGATTCGAAGATCTCTCTGGGAATTGCAGGCATCCTGATTGTACTGAGCTCAGTAGCATGTTCTATAGGCATTTTCAGCTACTTTGGAGTCCCACTGACACTGATTGTGATAGAAGTAATTCCTTTCTTGGTGCTGGCTATTGGAGTGGACAACATCTTCATTATGGTTCAGACACTTCAGGTATTTATTCTTTCATATAGATTCTTCTATAAGTGCCTGTATTTTTGGAAGGCTGTAAACCTGAACCAGAAAGTCTCCTGCTGTTCAGCTCAATCTGAGCAGCTCTGGACTCTCCAAAGGATAATCTAGTGGTCTTGAAGAGAGCCAAGATTCTATGTACATTGTACCTTCACAACCCCCACCCCCAGTTAAAAGTCTCTGCCTTTTCTTAGTGCTGGCTGATAAAAAAGATTTGTACAACTTGATTGCTATTTTGATCACTTGTAAGTTTAGCATATTGTGAGCAGTAATCATGAACTGAACTACATGCTTAAGACTAGGGACTTCTGACACCAAGTCTTTGTGTCTCAGCTTCTTAATTTGACAGGTTCAGTAACCATTGGCACTGCCTCTGGCAAGTGTGTAGTTTTGGCTGAAGTACTCAACTTAGTACTATATTTTCAATTTGAAGCAAGATAAGAGGTAATGTTCATGGTACTCTTGTTTTGGAGAATCTCAGCTGTTTAACTCTTGTTAATGTGGCAAAAACAATAAAAGACAATTTGTGTAACTGAAAAGTTTTGAGTTTTTTTAAAGCCATATGAAATAGCTTCCTAAATTGTGTGATTCCTAATTATAATGAATTATTACCCTAAAACAGAGAGATGAGCGCCTTCAGGGTGAAACTCTGGATAAACAGATTGGCAGAGTCTTGGGAGATGTGGCACCCAGCATGTTTCTCTCATCTTTTTCGGAGACTGTGGCATTCTTTCTTGGTAAGTTTTGTTTAATATTTGAAGATAAGGGCCTTATACCTGTGTGTTGCAATAATAAATGCAAAGCTAAAGTATAAAAGCAAAGTAAGAATTTATATAGGATGTCCAGCTTAGCTGTTCATTGCTCTAAACAAGTTAAACTTCTGCTGGAGATAGACATGGTGGTACTTTAAGTCTGGCACAGTTGAAAAGATCCATTTCTGAATCTCTCACACTTTTTAGTATGAAAGGCTGGAGTGTTTTACTGACTTGCAGTGATTGACAAGTCTAAATTTGACCTTAGTAAGAGATCAAATGTCAAGGTATATGAACTTCTATATCACATTTAGTCATCTTGCCACTGCTTGGAAAAATGCCCCTATAACAGAGTACGTTTGAGGTTCACTTCACTTTACAGTACATGTTAGAGGTATATCTTTGTTACCCTACAAGTATACTATGGCCTTCTTTCATTATGGACTTGTTTACCTGCAGTGCAATTTGTCACTGGTCCAACTTGCATTGGAGTGACTTAATACTGGAGCAAGGTATTGCATGACAGCACTCTTTAACTTCCCTCTTACACAGTCTGCACGTACTTTTGGAGTTAAGAAATGTCTTAAAACTGGTCACTCCTTCGCACAGCCTTAATGCTGTTAATCAGGTCAAACACAGCAGCTGTACCCAGGCTCATATCAGCTGTTTTCTTTGCTCTGCAAAGAGAGACTTTGTCCTGCTAAAATGCTAGCACCTAAATTGGATATTTGTGTAGAAAATGCTTGTGCATTTCTAGGAGAAGGGAGCTTGCTTAACAGACTGGGTTGCTTCCTGCAGGGACACTGTCTACGATGCCAGCGGTTCGCACGTTCTCCCTTTTTGCTGGAATGGCTGTGCTCATAGACTTTATTCTTCAAGTTACTTGCTTCGTAAGTCTCCTGGGCTTGGATATTAAGCGTCAAGAGGTGAGTATAAATGCACCTGTAAATACAGTGTGATGGGGACAATGGCATCCACAGAAATGCACTAAATCTGGCATTTAATCCATTTTTCAGGGGAACAGACTGGATATTCTGTGTTGCATCAAAAGCAGTGAAGAAACGGGTGTAGTCCAGCGTTCTGAGAGCATGTTATTTCTGTTCTTCAAAAATCTGTTTTCTCCATATCTGCTTAAGGATTGGATGAGACCAATAGTAGTATGTATACTCTGTTTCAAATAAGCAGTCATCTAAACTTGAGCAAAAGTGTAGCAAGCCAGAAGACCGAAATAGGGAAGAAAAATCTTCAGTGCAGTGAAACAAATGAAGCGTCTAGTACTTTTGCTTTTGGCATTAGAATAGAAATAAGCTTTTGTAGCTGCAAAAGTATTGAGAGTACACAGAGGCTTGATCATGGATTGTCCAAAGCCCAGGTTTAGGAGTTTACTGACAATTGAATTACTTTAGGCCTATGTAAAAAAACAAGCTCATGTGTGCTCTTACACCGCATTAATCTAGCATGTTGTTGCTAAATCCATGATTCAGTTTGGAGTTACTGTACTTATTTACAGAAGGTGTGTGTTTTGTATCTTTCACTGCTTGTTTCTAAGGATGAATTTCCTTATGGCTCCAAAGGGAACTCTGAGGAGCTAGGTTTTGCTGCCTGTAACCTGTAGTACTAAGTACTTAGCACTGCTGTACTAAGCCTGGTTAGCATACTTAAACTAGAGTCTCTTTGCATGGTTCCTATTAGTTTAGTAAATGACTCCTATTGCTTGTTGTTACTGTACAGTTCTCACTTCCATGGATTTGCTTTTTTGCAGATAGCAGTGTTTGTGGGTATCCTGTCATTCAGTGCAGCAGTGATGCACAATGTAGAGATTGGACTGGATCAGTCTCTCTCAATGCCAGATGTAAGTCTTATGATCGTGTCACTGTTCAGCGGTTTGTGGCTGAATTGAAAACATCGATACCTGGTTGTGCTACCTCAACATCATATAACAACTCAAACCCTTCCCTTTAAGGACTCCTATGTAATAGATTACTTCAGCCACTTCAGCAAGTACCTGCATGCGGGTCCCCCTGTCTACTTCGTCCTGGAAGAAGGACACAACTACACCTCTTTGGAAGGGCAGAACATGGTGTGTGGTGGAATGGGATGTAATAACGATTCACTTGTCCAGCAAGTCTTCAGTGCTGCAGAAATTGGTAGCTAGTAAGTCTTTCTCGTCTTTCTCTGCATAGTTGTGTGGAAAAGATGTAGCTGACCAGTGTGTGCTTTTGATTTAGTTCAGACTCAACTGCTGGTTGTACAACTGACACTATTGTATTTGCTTTATACTGGATTTTGGAAGGGAGGGGAATGGAAGCAGCTGTGGCAACCTTCTAGAGCTAGCTGAGCATTACAGCTCTTGGATGGGTTACTGGAGCAGGGGAATATATGGAGAGCTAAGTAGCTTGGATGAGAATAAGTTGACATGGCGTAAGTTGACACTGGAGAGATCAAGGGATATGTTCTGGAATGAAATATAAAATTACTGATGATGGATATGTTGCATTATTTTTATTAGCACGAGGATAGGCTATGCCCCATCGTCCTGGATTGATGACTACTTTGACTGGGTGAAGCCACAGTCATCCTGTTGCAGAGTCTACAATACCACTGGACAGTTTTGCAATGCTTCAGGTATTAGCATCTATCTTGTTCCTAGGGGATCAGCTTGGTTTATAAATTTCACAGCCAAAACATTTTATCGTGGTGTGAGTCACGTTATTTTTTTTTTTCTTACTGCAAGCAGGCATCTCTTGAGTTGCCCTCTTAATTTATTTGAACTGCTGTTTGAGTGACCTTTAATATTCTACTGGGATGCTGCAGGCTGAAGACAGCCTACTTAGACAACCAATGTAACTTGCTATAAAAATTTTCATCCTTCTGCTGGTTTCATTAGAGCAAACTTAGTGCTCTGGTTTTGTTTGGGTCCTTCAGTTTGATGTAATTGTCATCAGGTCTAATGTAGGTAGTGCACAAGTAACAGAGTACTCTGTTAGCCCTTGCTTTAGTAGCAATAAATAAAAATAAAGGACTATAGGTTTTATACAGAATTCCAGGCCTGATCAGTTCATCATTAAAAATGCTTTTTATGGAATCATATCCTGTAATATTTTAAGTCAGAAGTTACTTGTGTTAGGACAAAGAATGCTTGATCCTGTAGCTGACATTTTTCCTGTATTTCTTCAGTCACTGATCCATCATGCACTCGTTGCCGACCACTGACTCAAGAAGGCAAGCAGAGACCACAGGGCAAAGACTTCATGACCTTTTTGCCGATGTTTCTATCGGACAACCCTAATCCTAAATGTGGCAAAGGGTAAGAGTCTTATTTTATAGATCTTGCTTAGACCAGTGTGTCAAAGATACTTGCTCTAGATTCTATGTCTGCAAGATTGGGTATCTAGTGTCCCCCCACAAAAGGCATACAAACAGTGACATCTCACCTGTTCTGTAGTACTTTCTGAAACAGAACTGGAAAAACAAATGCATCATCAACTAAATGGAACAGCAGCTTTCCCCTGTACAACGAGAAACAACTTCTATCATCAGTCTGTTCTGGAATATCCTGTGCAATCTTGAAATGTATGGTGCTCCGAAGCTTTTATAGTTTTGGAAAATGCCAGAAACAACTAACAGCTGTTTCATGTTAGCCCCCTGTTAGGCACCTACAAGTGGGCTAGAGGAGGACTATTTACAAGGGCATATGTAGGGATAAACAAGGGGCAATGGCTTTAAAATGAGAGGATAGGTTTAGATTAGATGTGAAGAAATTCTGTGAGGGAGGTGAGGCACTGGAACAGGTTGCCTGGAGAAGTTGTGGATACCCTATCTCTGGAAGTGTTCAAGGCCAGATGGGATGGGGTGTGAGAAACCTTAGTCCAGTGGAAAGTGTCCCTGCCCATGGTGGGGGTGGAACCAGATGGTATTTATGGTCCCTTTCAACCCAACCCATTTTATGATTCTGTAAGATTATAAGTTATAAAAGCTAATAAATTTGAATGATGTTGACACTGACACCTAATATGTCACTATGTTTATATAGAGGACATGCTGCATATAACTCTGCTGTCAACTTTATAAACAACAAATCTGATGTTGGAGCTACTTATTTTATGACTTACCATACTGTACTGAAAACATCATCTGATTTTATTGATGCTATGAGGAAAGCTCGGATTATAGCAGATAACATTACTGAGACCATGGGCATCAAAGAGAAGAACTACCGGGTGTTTCCTTACAGGTATGGTTACATCTTTCTTGCCTGACAGAGTTAGGCATGAGTTTTGTCTAACAGAAGGTAATGCAGAGATTCTAGAATTTCCAGTAAAACCAGAAACTTACATTCTATATCCATGTCACTGACTTCTCTTTACTGTGGTTGATAATATAACTAACTTAAATCAAGAATCCTGTTGTTCACTACAGAGGTAGCTCTGGCTCCATTTGGGCATTTCGCAGCTTTCATAGTAGGATTTAATCAAACATAAGCAGATATGTTGACCTGGGTACTTGCAAGTTGTAATATGAAAGTATTGACTTCAAACAAGTTACTTAAATGCAAAGCAAATGCGGCAGGAAGGTCAAGTATAAGAGTACCATAATGAAATTGAGTTGGAATTGGTATCTGTACAGCTGAAATACCGACTTCTTTGCATCAAAGAATTCTATCCATACTTAGTCTGTCTGCAGTAGCTGCTGCTACTGCATACCACAGTGGTTCTCAGGACCTACTTTCTGGTATCTACTAGCTGCTTATACTGAAGTGTGGGAATTACCCTGACTTCCAGACACAACCTTTATTTGAAGTGTTTGTGAGGAGCTGTCATATAACAGCCAGAGCTCTGTGGGAGTCATTCCACTGATACAAGGAAGCCAGTTCTGTTGGTGAGTTCTGTAAGGGCGGGAAACTATCCTTGGCATGGAAGCTAATCTCATATTAGCATATAGCAGGGAAGATGGCTAACAACAATCTCTCTTCTTTCCGCAGTGTGTTTTATGTCTTCTATGAACAATACTTGACAATTGTGCACGATGCTATCTTTAACCTCTGCGTCTCCTTGGGATCAATATTTTTGGTGACAACTGTGCTGCTTGGTTTTGAAATATGGGCTGCTGTTGTAGTTTCAATAACTATTGCTATGATAATCATCAACATGTTTGGAGTGATGTGGCTCTGGGGCATCAGCTTGAATGCAGTGTCATTAGTAAATCTTGTCATGGTAAGTCAACGAGACATCCCTCTGCTTCTATTTCCAAGTCTTGAACAATTCTGTGTCCTAACTCAATACTGAGCAGTATTTCACTACTGAACTTTTACAGGCATTTGAACAATAGTGGAACTATCTTAATACACAGGTTTGTTCTGATAACTAGCCCTAGTACTGATAAGATAGAGCGGTTGAACTGTAAGCTATAGTGCATCTGGTGGTGGTCGCTTCTGTTCTGCAGCAGCTGCTGTATCGCTGCTGTATGGGCCAGGTGCTGCTCCATATCAACACAGGTTGTTCATGCTGAAGGTGAGGATACACAGGGTCACGTTAAGGCTTCTGCTCTACTTGTGTTCTACACAGTAGGTATGGGATGTGCTAGCACGAGTATTGTTCCTGCATAAATGGAAGAAATCATGTGGGTAAAGAGTACTTTAGTCAAACACTCCAGAACTAGCTCCAGCAAGCAGCTTTTAGTTGCTCTGGCTTACCATGCTCTGTAGAGGTTTGTGGCAGGTCTGAGAAAGTTATAAGAGTAAACTGTTGGCCCATGTTACAATTAGGTGTATGTTCAAGCAAAGCTATCTACTAGATAAGGCTAAAATTAGCCTTAGTCAGTAAATGACTAAGCAGCTGAACTGTTACAGTGTCAAATCAGGATGTATATGATATTGTTTTTCTAAAGCAATGTTATTGCAGCTAATAACTGTGAACGGATTTTAGTGTTCAATGCCCAGTGCACTGCAGCCAGCTTGCTTCAACTTTGTTTTGGAGGTCAAATCTCGTATCCAGCTTCCTGTTTGATTGTTAGTGATGAGTGGTGGTAGAATGCCATGCAGTACCTGCAACAGCCTCTGGAAAGCATCTAAGGCTGAGCTTGTAACTTCCCATACTATTTTAACCCTGAGGACTGATCACAGCTGCTAGGAAACTTTCTAGCCTTACAATCCCGAGTAGAGACCTTGCCTGCAAAGTGCTCATCTAAATGATGTCTTCCTGTACCCTCTCTCTTTACTCTCCAGAGCTGTGGTATCGCTGTGGAATTCTGCAGTCACGTGACAAGAGCATTCACAGTTAGTACTAAGGGCAGTCGAGTAGAGCGTGCAGAAGAAGCTCTGTCTCACATGGGCAGTTCAGTAAGTATCTACTATGTGGGGTGGCAAACGAGTAGCCAAGTTACAAATTCACTATTTCCTTAAAAATAATACAGACAATAGTCTTCAAGTCATAAAGATGGCCTTGCCTTTCCCTTCTGGAATACTTAAAGCTCCCTAAGGTCAACCTAGGCTCCTATTAGTCATAAGGATGATGAAGACTACAATTTTTAAAATCATGCTACTACCTAAAAGTAGAAAAGAGCTAAAACTTTAGCTGAACTAGTAGTTTGGATAAACCTCAAATTGTCCCATTAAAGTGCTTCTCTCTTCCAAATACTGGAAGGTGACTAGGAAAGGTTGTTTTGAGCATGGGAGACAATCGGAGCTTTGGGAACACAAGCAGGGCTCAGTGTTTAGGCAGTACTGTCGTGTTACTTATTTAAGTGACCTGGAGGGAGTTGGAATGGGACTGTTCTGGTGATGTGTGTACTGGACCCAGGTAAGGAACTTCATGAGTTACTTCAAGCAATAGTGTTCATCTGTATCTGCCTAAAGGAAAAATTGAACCAGGTGACTGCACAGATCAGAGTAGATTTTTAATCATACTGAGCCTGTCCTATGGGACGAAAAAGAAGAATTCTTCTCCTGAGTGAATCTTGGATTTCATTCTAAGGACTAACAGGGAATGAGCCTCAGAAAACATAGGAATTTGACTAAATGCTAAACACTTGAGGTAAATGGATTATCTAAAGGCCTACTTACCACTTAAACACTTTTTTTTTTATTGACAGGTTTTCAGTGGTATCACGCTGACCAAATTTGGAGGAATTGTAGTATTGGCTTTTTCCAAATCTCAAATCTTCAAGATATTCTACTTCAGGATGTATCTAGCTATGGTTGTGCTGGGAGCGACACACGGGCTAATATTTCTTCCAGTTCTGCTTAGTTACATTGGTAAGATGAGACAATCTCCTCTAAATCACACCTCAAACAAAACCAGCTAGCTGTCTGTGGACACTTTACATTAAATACTTTCCATTAAATGGAAAGTATTGCAAAGATGAAAAGCAGTACTTGAATGTGCCTCTTTTATTCAAGCCTGTCTATTGGAAACCAAGGGCTGATGGGTGGCAGTGCAAGCCCACTACTGTGGGCTTGCTGAACTGAGGCAACCACAGCCTGGCCTGTGTGGTTGCACTTTGCTGTGCTTTGTGGAGGGCCAGTCTGGCATGACTGGGATGTCTCAACCTGGGGACAGGATGTGGGTGGAAGCAGCAAACCCCCTCTGGGATGCTGTTCCTGTGATTGCAGAAATAATCTTGCTTTGTGGGGAGGACAGTCCAGACACTGTCCTCTTAAATGTGGAAATGCATGTGCATAGCATAGTTCTTAAAAGTAGACTTAAACTGAGCCTTTACTTAAGGGGGTTAAGACTGATTCACCTACTGCTGCCCTTGTTGCTGCTGATGACAGGTATTAATAGCTAAGCAGAAGCATGTTTCTGAATGTTGAGCTGGGCCTAGACAGTAAGATTGTGTATGCTTCCTGATGACTGATTGTCTATAATGCTGAGACTTTGGAGTAACTCTGTGTTCTCTCACTCAGGCCCATCAGTAAATAAAGCTAAAACTCGTGCTGCACAAGAGAGGACCAGAGGTACAGAACGTGAGAGACTCCTCTACTTCTAGTTTTTTAACAGTGTTCAGTGGACTTCTATGAACTGCGGCTTAGGCCCAACTTTCACGAACTGAAGTGCAGCAATGTTCTATGACTATCACACTGTAACCACCACTGACTTGACTTCTGCACACATTCAACTAGATGATACCAGCTGCAGCTTTGGACATAGCTTTAAACTCAGGAAATGCTAAGTGTGGCTCAAGTAACAGTATTACTAAAACTAGATGTGTTAATAAGATTTCTAAAATACTTCTGTTTTCAAGAGGTTGCATCTTTTTTCTTCTAGAGACCTAAACCAGCTGTATTGGGAGTTGAATAGCATGTTGTCAATGAAATCGAGGTGATGTGTATGAGAATGGACTGCTAAACCACTGACACTAATTTTAAATGCAGGTCAATGCAATTTTTGTCTCTATTTTTAGGGGGAAGCCATCACAAGTTGTAATATTTTTAGTACTATTTGCCAAAATGTCTTGTATATACTTTATTATAAAATAGCAATTTTGTAGTTCAAAAATCTACTTAAATGCAATAAATTAAGTTTATACATTTCAGTGGAAGAGTCTTTCAGAACGTTGTGGGCTTCATGAGAGCTTGTTCTCCAAAAACTTGTTTGAAGAAGGTGACATGTTCTTCACAGTGCTCACCTAAGGGCGACAAAATAAAAGTTAACGTTCACTTCACAACTCAGAAACAGAATGAAGATTTTTGTTTAGTTTCAGTTACCTTATTAGTACTAATTCTTTAATGCTCTTGAGTACAGGAGTTTAAAAAATAGAAAGCAGTGGAATACTGAGGTATTTCCAGTCCTGTGACTAGTATTCTAGTCATGAAGCAGTTGTTTGATCTAAGTCCTGAATTTAGTTTGTGTACCTAACCAGCAGATTCATATCCATGAGAGCCCCACACAAGATCTCGGAGTGAGATTCTGTGCTTACAGATTGTCAGGTGATTACAAACATGTTGCTGGTGCAAGCAGTTTAGCTTGGCTTTTAAAGGAGGAGGAGGAACTGTACTATAAAACAGGCCTTGAATTTTTGTAATTTGTGGAAACAGACAACTGAACTCAGAGGTTTCCTGACCCAGCTGCTGACCTCAGGAGAAAGCACTAATTGGAGATAATAGCTCTGCTAAGCTAAGCAGTGAGAGCAACTGAAAGTCAAGCAGGTTAGTTAATCTGCAAGTTTCTGCTTGGCTCAGTCTCTTTACTCCTAGTCCTAAAGGAGTAAGACAAGTTAATTCAGAGCAATGCTTAAAGGTAAGCCTAAATACAGACTAAAATGTACCAGGAGTTTTATCTTCTAATACAGACTCAACTGGATTGGAAGCAAAACTAATCTTAGTTGTGTTTGCACAACCAAGTATCTTGGTCAAACTGCTCATTGCTTACCTGGTGTGAAACTAGGATTTCCTCGTAGCCGCTGATTTCTTTGTTCAAAGAATCGAAATATGGTATAGAAAAGCATGTCATCCTCTGCTTGCTTTGCTGCATCAAGGAATTTGCGGGCTGATATGCTGTCGTGTCCTCCAATACCTCTGATGAATCTCAAGGCAGCCAGAACTTGGTGTTTGGACAACAGAACTTCCACTATTTCATCATTTGCTGTGGAAAGTCTCTGTGAAGTCAATCACAGCTGTAAGATTATGCTTCTAATGAATGCAAATGACTGAGATGTTAGCTAGTCACTTCAAGCTTGGTCAGGTAAGCTGTTTGACCAGTCTAACCCACATGTGACATGGAGTTACTATAGTCAGAAATGCTTACTTTTAACATGTCCAGTGAGAGCTGATGTGCAGGAGGGTAAATGCTTTCCAGGGACAGTAAGAGACAAGCCTAGAGCAAAACCAGAAATAATCTTAAAATTGCAAGGACTTTCCACCTCCATCACCATCTTACTGAAGCTACTTGTCTCACATACCAAAGGCTTTGAGTCACTAAGCACATGGTACTGCAGAAACTGATGGAGCATGTAGAACAGGTTGTGTTGAACAAGGGTTTTGATGACCAGCTCATACAAGTAGTGCTGTGAATGCAGGAAGAAGACCATCAAAGGTATGTCTCTATACCAGTTTTTACAATCAAAAAAGGCAGTATTGTATAGGACTGAGACAGGTGACCAAGACTGGACTAAAACTCCATTTCATGGAGTGGGGCAATATACTTGGCATGTAAGTGATTTACCTGAACTGCAATCTGGAACTGGTTGAGAGAGCGAATGTATTCCATCAAGACTGCAATAGTGAACTTATGAGGTGCTTCCTGGACAAGGAAGAAAGTGTTAGGTGGACCTTGCATAGCTTCTCTGTTAATGACAACCCTGTAAGAACAGGCATCAAAATACCCTAATCCTGACAAAGCCTTCTGCAGCCTATCTCAGTCATCTTAAGTTGGCTGCTCTGAGCCTGCTGCCAAATTAGCCCTTCAAATTACTTAATTAAATTAGCCTTAAAATTGACTTACCTTCTTCTCTGTAAATACAGACAAAACATGTGTGTACATGTCAGACTGGTCAATAACTGCTTGAGTGCGGACAGGACGTTTCAGGAGTGGATTACTTCTACTCAGGCCTGTTTCTACCACCTAGAAGAAAAACATTTTTAAGAAAGAAAACTAGTGTTGTAGTACAGTTTTAGTCAGACTCAAATTTATAGACAGTTTTCTACTCTGAACATAACTATGAACAGATTAAGGAGGAAATTCGTGTTATACTAGATGTATCCTGTTCAGTGGGGCTTTCCTATTACATTTAAACCTGCTTTTTAAACCTGTATTTTAAAAATACAGCTGCTATTATACACCTCAAAGCCAGGAGACGAATCAAACTTACTACACTGATGCAAGCCCTCAGATTCAGAAGGATTTTGAGTGTGTGGCTGTACTTTGAGTGCTTGAACTTGGTATTGTAACAGAAGTAATTGCTGAGTATTTTATGCAGTGATACAGTGTGCAGTGAGATGAGTGGTTTGGAAACTAAGGTAGCTGTTACTGATTCAAAGTTGCTTTTTGAGCTTCTACCTTCTTCCTGCTTTCAAGTGCTGGCATATTTTAGTCATCGTGCTGAACTATGAGCTATGCAGCACTTGCCACCCAGGGGCTCAGTGGAGGTCTTAGTGCACCTTGCACAGCAGACTGTAAGTTGCTCTAGCTAACACTGGCTTACCATAGTATAGCTTTGCTCAGCTTCCAAGTACTTCTTATATTCATGATTCAGTTTGTCAAAAACAGTTGCAATCACAGACAGTGATCCCCTTTCTGGCTCACTGAGCACTGAAAAGAGAAAAAGAACTATGAGGGAAAATAACCAGGGACTTTAATGTTGCCTTTTTCAAAAGGTGATCTCTACTCTAAATTTTAAACTTTTAAGAAACGCTTTCAATCACATCAGATGTATCTAAATTAAAGTGGCCAGGGAGTTGAATTTTTTTAATGCCGTTAAATTCCTTTAGAATGGTGACTGAGGGTAGTCTAGGCAAATGACACCCTATAGGACCAAGCTGGTCTCAGAGGTGATCTTAGATCTAAGAACAGCCCATTTATGAATAAGCACTATTGTACTTTGAACATACAGATAATGCATTTGAACTTACTCTGGGAGCATACAGATAGGATAACCATTTTGCATTCTTTTCTTTGGAGAAGGAAATCCATTAGTTTTCCTTTATCTAGCAAGAGGTTAACTACAGGTTCAAGTTTCACTTGAAGACTCCAGAGGTAACCTTGATTTGAAAGAGTAAAACAAAGTGAATTGCCTTATATAGTATAGTCTAGGCATCCAACTTTTCCGCCTTTTAACAAAACCACATCTAGATTATCACTTATTTGCCTGTGTTTTAGAGCAGCATTACCCTGGAAAAGTTGTAGTAAAAATATAGTGTCATCCTCAGTTATCATTACCAAGAGCCATTAACTTAGATGTACCTAATCAGTCACGTTTTAAGCTGCTTTGTGCACTGAAGGTATAAACTAGTGCCACCCTGACACTGAATATTGTAAAGTCCCAGAGCTCACCACTTACCTTCACTTGCACTGATGATAATATCAGGTTGAAAGACAATCCAAGAAGAAGAATCTAAATGTTAAAGTTTAAACGTTCATATTAACATTGATTGTCTACTGTTGCTACTGAATCCACATTACTGTACAGAAGCAGATCCCATTAACACACTTTCATTTACTGTCACTTGTGAGGTTTGTGAACCATGTTCTTGGAATTACATCTTCAACTTCATGGTGTACCTATTCAGTGACTTCATACATGTGTCTCAAATGACCAAGAAATGTGGTATTACACTAGATTTCAATATTTACAACTGTGAAAGCATTATAAGTGTTATGAAGGACATTATTTTATCTTGAAGTACATATGCATAATGGGCTAAAGCTGCACTTAAGGGGTCAAGGTAACAAATGCTAGCTTCTTCCATGCTAGAGGTTCTTACAGTTGGAGAGAATTTAAAGGATACAGAGTTTACATGGAACAGGAGCCTGACTTGTCACAGAAGCTGGACCTGCAGAAAAAAAGAAAAAAAAAAGGAGCAGTAGTACTCTGGAAGCTTTCCTAACTACAATTTTATACTGAAAAGGAAAGTATGGATTGTAACACTGCAGCATGCTGTCAAAAAGAGAGATCCATTTGTGTAGCCAGATGTTCTACAAAGAAAATCTGACACTGAGAAGGCAAACGCATTCTTCAAAACAGGACTGTTTGGTTTTTCAGCTGAGGGAAATAACACATGCAGAACTATTCCAGCTCTAGTACTCTAATTCTAAATACACTGACTCCATTGGCTGTGTTTATGTTATTTACTTCAGTTTCTTTGTACATTCTGATCTTTTGTTTAATTCAAATCTACACCTGCAGATATATCAGTCATACTTGCTGACATGTGAAAGAGCTTTTAATGTGCAATCTTTTTTGTATAGAAGTATTTATCTCTCCTACAACGGGAACCTTGCTGCTTTACCAGCTGCTAGTGAAACTATGCTCAGACTATTTCTAGCTCCTTTCAGCTTGAGGGTAATTACCTGCTACACTTCTAGGACAGGAGAAGAGAAAGGTAATCCAAAAGGAATCATGTAAGTGTTGAAGGTGTAACACCGATCATAGTGTAACTTCTAAACTGGTCTCAAACTTGATTCTGACCGAGGATTGTCTTTCGGCCTTTTTAACTTCCTAAGTCACATAGTTGTGACTTAAGCCAGAAAAGCATAAAGTGCTTTTGAGCACACTCAAGTTTTTATAGCTGTGGCCAAAACAAACCTCAAATGAATAATTTTCAAGTGTAAAAACAAAGTACGATGGGAAGTATGCACCTTAAACAGCAACTCTTACTCTTTAGGCACACATTTGGAACACAAATTTATGCTCAATTACTCCTTACCTTCTTCCTCACTGAGCCTCTCAAATATGTTTAATTGAAAAGCTAGTAACCAGCATCCTAAAAATTGAAGCACTTGTGTCAGCTGTTTTAAATATTCTTGGTAAGTGTTAGGATATTCATTATATAGTGGTTTTACCTGCTACAGGTATTTGATAGGGTTGTATTGATCGAGGTGGAAGTACAAATTGATGGATGGTAGTGGACCCATCAAATTCTCCTCTTAGTTTGATGTCAAATATAACTGAAGTCTGCAATCAAAAAGAGGAAATCAGTGTTCACAAATGTGAATTACCACCCATTTACATGCATTCAGGCTGCTTTTCTCATTTACATCTTGTATTCTGTGTTAGAATCATTGAATGGTTTGGGCTGGAAGGGATGTACTGTAGGTAGGGAATCCTTCACTTATGAGGCTCCTCAAAGCTCCATTTTATCTGGCCTTGAACGTTCCAGGGACAGGACATCCTGTTACAGGGTCTCACCACCCTTACTGTAAAGAGTTGCTTCCCTCTATCAAATCTAAATCTACCCTCCTAATCATCCTAAGGAAGTAACGTGCCCCAGTTCTTGAAGCTGTCCAAGAAAAGATAATACAACAAGCCAAAGCCTTTCCATGAGTTACGAGCAAAGTAGCCCTTTAGCTTTACCACTGACCAAGCCTTCCTCCTGAGATTACAGACAAGCAAGTTTTACCTATGCTATCATATGCATAAGAAAATTTGTGTTCATTCAAATTTTTACAGATCCAGGCCTTCAAACCAAATGAGCATAAGCTTACTTTATAGAAACATATATTTCACATGTTTGTGATATGACAAGTGTTCCAGGGTTAATAACTGTATCCAATTTAACTCCACCTCTTTGCATAATGCTTTAAAAGCCTACACAGTGCAGCAGCAGAATATCATGGGAAACTTAACAAAAAGCAAGATGAGTGTATGAAAAAGCAGGCATTAGCAACGTGCCTGATTAAATGATAGCCCAACAAGGTAAAAGAATAAATCTGAATGTCTTACACTGTTATAGTTTTGATCCTGCAAATACTCTGGCTTTTGGCAAAGGCAACATAGAAAAATATTTTCCCGAGCGTTATTAATACCTGCCTATAACTTCTAAACGTTATAGCATAACTTTTATATAACGTAACATAAATAAATCAGACCTCAGTATCCTGATGATGTACTACCACCAGGTTATCCACCACATTCAGTGCAAACTTCCCAGTTCTGTTCAGTTTTAAAATATGTGTCTTCTTACAGGAGCCCTCTCTACGGAAACAAACAGAGATGAGAACTGGTCAGTAAGAATGTTTAGACTATAAACGTAGATGTCTCTTTGTCCTGGTTTTGCTGGAACTCAGTTTATTTTCTTCCTAGTAGCTGGTACGGTGCTAGTATTTTGGATTTAGTATGAGAATAATGTTGATAACACACTGATGTTTTAGCTGTTGCTAAGCAGTGCTTACCCTAAATCAAGGACTTTTCACTTTCCCATGCTCTGCCTGCAAGCAGGTGTGCAAGAAGGCGGGAGGGAGCACAGCCAGGACAGTGGACCTGAATGGGCCAAAGGAATATTCCATAGCACAGGACATCATGCTCAGTCTATAAGCTGGAGGGGGTGGGCCAGGATGATTGCTGCTTGTGGACAGGCTGGGTGGTGAGCAATTGCACTGTGTGTCACTTGTTTTTCATGGGTTTTATTCCCTCCCTGCCCCTTTTCATTACTACTGGTTTTTATTTCACTTATTAAACTGTTTGTAACCTATGAGTTTTTACCTTTTTCTGATTCTCCTCCCCCTCCCAGTAGGGATTTGGGGAGAGAGTGAGAGGTGTTTGGGTACACAGCTGTGTGGTACTTAGTTGCCAGGTGGGGATAAACCATGACTCTCTCACACCTACATGAATTGCCACTAATGTTTTTCATTCTGCTCTTACCTGGGTAAGTGATAGAGGACTACTTCTGCTCCTGTACTGTTGGAAGTCCTCGAGTGATGCCTCAAATACAGAACATAAAGCTGCCCGTATCTAACAAGACAACAGGATTAAAGCATTATTTTCAATCAAGAGCTCTACCAGTCTGACAGAGACATACATTTTATCCTAAAAGAAAAGATGAGATTAACCAAGTCAGGTAATCGTTTAATTAAAAGTGAAAAACTAAACCAGTACTTGATATATCACAATACATGGCCCACATTCATGCAAGTCAGGCATTTCTGAACAACTCCTCTATCAGAAGATCAATTAATAAATGAAACATTCTCAAAAGTTCTGTACTAATCAAGAACAATTTCATGTAATATTTCTCAGTTTGCCTCCCTTCCCCACCTTCCCCCAAGAGGGTTATTTAGATGTTTTGTTCAAGGCCATAACTGAAGCACTTTAAAGCAACAGCATTGCTAAAACAAGAAAAAGCGCCAGAAAAAGTTCTCTCAGCATCCCCAAACTGTCACATGGAAAGACCTAATGAGTTAGTTAGATACATACATTGTGGCCATAGCAATATCTCTTTCAGAAAGGCTGAGCTTGGACGACTTGGGTGCTGCAGGTAACTCAATTTCAAATTTTGATAGTTTTGCCATGGTTCCACTCTGTTAAACAGCAAAACGAAAGCTGTCAAGACCTGAACCAGAAAGATCCCGAGCGGCCTTCCCTCAAATGCGTAACGATAGCGCCCCCACGAGGAGAAGAATGGTCATAGCCGAAAAGAAAGGGGGTTATGCTTGCTTCCCTAAAACAACCCGAAGTGTGTGAATCTAAACACAAACTTCTGCTATTGTAAATTTACTTTTAAAAAATCAACGTCTTGACTTTATAAAATCAGCTTCAGCTTGAAAAGTATTTCTATTCTAATTGTGTGTGCAAATCCCATGTAAAATTGTCCTGGCAGTTCTCAAGTTCCTTTCTCTCTTCCAGCTTCAACTCTTAAATAACTGCTTACTGGGGAAAATATGAGTATGTCCCTACTAGCCACAGTCTCTTTTTGTTCCTGATAACTTCAGAATCTGCCTTAAAGCACATCCCTGCTCCTGCCCAAGGTTTCCTCTCTCCTCTTCCTCTTTTCTATGGAATTTATATTTAAGCAAGTTTTTTTAAGAGTTTCCAAAGCTTCTACAGAAATTCACTTCCCACTCTCATTAACTGACGCTTGAGTGCAAGGTATGAACACTACAGAAGTATTTCCTTTGCTAGAGCTCTATTTGCAAATATTATTTTAGTACAGTACCTTTCTCAGGAGATCTTTAAATATTACCTCCTGAACACAAAATAAAAATTATTTAGCTTCAGGCTACAACTTCACACAAAATGTTAAAGGGGGGAAGGACCTAAGTCAATAAAAACAAAACTGTGAGAGGCTACAGAGTGGCTGGCTACCCAGCCATCTAAGAGAACATAATTTCAGGACGCAGTACAGACCCTACACAAGATTAGCCCAAGCCAGGAAACCCACTTGAATAAGCTGCTTTTTAATCTCTTCCCTTAGACTGCAACAGAAATCTTCCTAATCATTTGACAGGAGCAAGCAAAATGCTATAGTTCTTTCCCTCGTTTTAAAAATCATCTAATTGCATGGTTAACTTAAAACAGATTCTAGTTCACACTACACTTTTTCCAAGACAAAAAGAAAAATATTTTCCCAGAAACTGTGTTATCTACAGGGAAGAGCACCAAGAGAAATAAATACTGCAAACAAGGCCTTCTTGTGCTTGGGACAACCGATGTTTCTTAAGCGTTACCTTTCTTCTTTATATGTTTTTCATCCACTCACATTTAGAAGGTTGCAATTATATACACAAGTGAAAGGCCCCTCTTTTTTCTTTATCATACTACAGAGTGCAAATGTTAAAAGTAAATCATAAATACCTACTTAAGTGAAAAGAAAAAAAAAAGGACCGCTTGAAAGACATTTAACTTGTAAAATATTTAGTCACCAATTTTTTCTTTCCTTTCAGAAGATCAACCATCTAACCTTGGCTGGACACACCTCTTTCCGAAGAGGATGTAAAAAAGAGCAAACTACTTAATTTTAAGACATCACCTAGGATCAACCTTATAGATTTGCCTATTGTCATGCAAGGATGTGAACATGTGCATCTCTTGAAATAAATCCAGGAAAAGCAACAGAATACTTGAGTGAAGAAGCAGCTTAAGAAAAGGAAGCACACAAAATGAAAAGTTTGGAACACAGCCCTTTACCTTGAAATAGAATGGCTGCAGGACGTTGCCAAGGACAGTGGTGGAAAGAAGGATAACAGAGCTCTCCGGACAGTACATGTACCAGTTGACATTAATACTCTGATTCTTCAGAAGTTTTAAACTTCGTTTCTCTGGTAATACCTGGAAACACAGGATATTGGCATTATATTACCAGCAGTACTCCAACAGCATAAATGGTACTATACAGTAGCAAGGAACAGTAAGTGAGAAACAGTCAAGTGTAAGGACATTTACAGGGCTTGAATTAAAAATCAGAAACCTGACAATTACAGTTTTGGCCCCAATTTACTGTAGCTAAGGAAATGCACATCAAATCCTCAAACCCCAATGCACTCAAAGGTGCTGTCTCTTCCCACTCATCCAGATACAAGTTCTGCAGTTCTGCCCATAATAAACACCTAGTTTGACATAACTAGTGAAATTTTATTAAAAAGTTCTTACGATATCTTTGCTGCCTTCACTCCCCAGCTTCCTTAACCTTTTCTATTTTAACAACTAAAACAGTATATAAATCAATGCTCTTCTTTTGAAAGGCTTAAGTATCTTCTATTAAAAAACATACTTTACCTACAGGGTTGACATTCTTAATCCTTTTAGGTGCTAAATATATATTTTCCCCCTCAATCAGCAGGAAATAATGCTGCTATTTCAGGTACTTTCTTTAGTACAAGTTAATAGTAACAGTAATTACATGAAATATCGTGTCTTAGCTCCAGGACTGGAACTATTGGGAAGTGGACAACTGTTTTTTTAGGAAATTTTTACATATCCCTCATTGTGAATGTCAGAAAGTCTAATGAATATTATTAGACTTCTTTAAAAACACATGCAAGTTAATTACATGTTACACAGAGGAACTCAATGAGATCAATACAGGAAAAAGCTTCCAATTTGCTGAAGTGTATACTAGCTAGTCAATTATTTGCTCTTTGCTGCATTTTAAGCATGCACACATCCTCCCCAATGCTGATTCATTTTGCATTAAGTGGTATTTCACATTAGATTTAAATACTCATTTCCATACAAGCCAAGAGCATCTCTTAATCTGGAGTTGTCAAGGCTTAGTTGATACTCCTTTATACAGGGTCTTTAAACCTGTTAATGACAAATTTGCTCTGCTCCAAAAAAGTACTTTTCTCCAAAAAAAATAATTGCAGTCTGCAAACCAAATGGCAGAATTTGTCTTTATTACTTTCTCGGTTAGAGAGACAGAAGAAAGGAATTCAAATACACCGTCACAAATTTACATTTTCGAATCTCTGAACATGTCCTATGGGAGTTATTTGTATTACCTGGTAGAATTCAATTCCTTGATCTGTGATGAAGACAATTTCTGTAGAACTCGTCCAGCAGAATCCTAGAATATTGGCATTCTTCGTCTTTTAACAAACAAGCAAGCAAACACTCTTTTACTTGGAAAAATTAACTATTCAGATAAGCTAATATTACTAAATGAAGAACATGAGACCATAAGCAATTTAGGTATCTAGTTTCTGCAGTTAATATTTTTGGCCAGCCAGATACCCTGCACACATCAGTTGCTTTTATGAAGACTTCAAAACTACGCATGAACACAAGTACTGTATGACCTGGATTTCTGGCAGCATGTAAGATTTACAAGTTTATTACACAATCAAATTTTATTTTCAACCTAGATAAAACTAAGTTCTTCTGGTTCAAACTGTACTCTCAATTCAACCAATTCCTGACATGAAAAGCGAGTTCCTCATGTTGAGAGAAATAAAGAATGAAGAGGAAAAATTTGCCATGACCTCACTCAGAAGTCTCACTACCATAAATGCTTTGCTAGAACAGTTTACTCAAACACATAATCCTAAATAATGAAGCAGACAGTGCTTCAGCTTTAAAGGCTACAGAAATAAAGGCATTTGTGCAAATCAGGTGTATAAAAATTTACTTTATCATTCCATTACTCCAAAATGTAGTTTGTCTTAGTTAAAAGTTGGAAAGTACCAAACAATGACAACGGTAAAATAGTCATCAAAAAATTAGAAGGATTGTGTAAAAATACCAAAAATAATATGCAAACTATATAGCTTACTATTACTGATTAGTGAAATCAGAGTAAAACATCTACATTAACATATCTGGCATTAATACAATTACTGTCCACTGTTTCTGTATCATCAGTAATTTATCTCCTCCTTTCCAAACCTTGACATTTGTAGCCTCCACAGCATTTCCACTCCCTTCTAGGAAAGAATTACATTCACAGGACCAGGAAGTTTTTTACAGGATCATCAATACCTGTTTGTTCACCTGTATTTAGATAAATAGTGTTTTGAAAGGTATCTCAATTAGTTCTCTGCAGAGTAGAGGCCACCAGTGTAACTAACGTTAAAACTTCACTTAAGCATATAAGCTTGGGATATTTAACTTACCTTACATTCCTGTGTATATTCTAGCTGAGGGCTATCTGGAATAAAATTCAAAAAATCCTGCAAAAAAACCCATTAATTGTATTAGCAGTTACGAAGCACAGACAGGGTACATACATAGAAACAAAAGAATAGATAGTTCATCGAATTGTTTTGGATGACATATATCAAAGAAAAACTTGACTTACTATATTTCACTTCACCCCTGCCAGAGAATTCCTTATAGAAGTTGGCTCCCCCTCACACTTTTTCTGAAATGATGATATTAGCAAGATAGCAATGCTGCCTGTCCAGCCTCTCAGGATGATAGAGGAATTTTTCACTACAACTGTTGTTAGCCACCAGACCTCTTGAACAACTGTCTCAGAGACTTCTACTCTGGTAGCATAAAGAGAAGATTTCCAGCTCCAATTCCCTATGTGCAGGGTGTAGGTTTCTTACCACACTCTTCAAAGTTCTCTGCACAGCCAGGATCTTGTTCCCCAAGGAAAATTTGATGCACTTCACTTCTCCTTTATCTTCCATTCTGTACAGAAAGAAACAGGAGTTACGAAATTATCTTCTGAAATAATTTATAACAGAACTCTGTAATGTACCTTCAAAAAAAACTATGAGAGAGGAAAAAACGTGTAATGCAAATGCTTTTGAATACAGATTATTACTGTTCCCTGGCAGTAATGGATTCAAAACCCACATTGAAAGATAACGTCAGCTCACTCTTCAGAAGTCCTGAACACATTTTTTACAGAATCACAGAAAAGGATGCACAAATTAGCACCTGAGGTCACTACAAATGGTCATCTCTGTTGGCCTGCGGTGTGGAGAGTGGAAGACTTGTGGGACTACTCAAACCTGTGTTAGTGGTCCTGTCCCAGTGAGTCTGGAGTCCTGTGGCACCCACCAACATCCTGCAATCAGCTCCTTTACTTCCGGAACTAATTAACACAAGCCTACTTGCTTCCCTATTAGGACTCATCATCTGGAATAACCTCTTATATTATAAAGAGAGAGTGAGGCTGTTTTCACACCATTAAACAAAATAAAAAATGTATTCTTACCCAACAAGCATCAGTTCACTTAGCAGGGATAAGGTAGTTCTACTTCCAGTACATGTTATCAAGTCCACACAAAAGGGAGAGTGAGATAGTCAAGCAGGAAAATTGTGGAATCTCATGAAGTTCTCTTAGTATTTTCAGGTCCCTCAGGATTTGTGACAAGGGCAGTAAAATAAAAGCAGCAACTTTCAGGAAGACCCTGTGCAATACCTAACAGATCACAGCAAACACACCTCAACTACAAATTGTTACACCCACATCTGTACTGAAGCAACCTTTGAGTGAAAGAACACTTCCTTACGCATGGACAGCAGAGTTCAAAGAGCCATCACTCTTGACAGTGGCATATATATAACAGTTTTCTAAAGACAAAGTCATTTAGTTGAAAGTACTGTTGTTGTCAGATGCTGCAAAAAACGTTCCCACAAGAAACAGAAGGCAGAAAAGAAGCCAAGTTAGATTAAACAAGGAACAGAATGCAAGAAACCCACATGTGGATTTGTACATTGTGCTTGAATCACAGGCATAAAATTCAGAAATTACACATTTAAGTTTACTTCACTCTGTTTAACTTGCTAAACTGCATCCCTGGAGAAGTCATTGCTACTGTAGGAATCACAAGCCTGAATACCCATACTCTTGCATGTTATAGTACATTTTAATAAAACACTGTTGTTCTAAAAAAAAAGAAGACGCAGCCTAATAACTTTTTTTTCCTCCCAGAAGACTATAAATTCATAAGGGCAAAGCATACCATCTTAACTGAAAGATTATCACGGAATCACAGAATATGCAGAGTTGGAAGGGATCCACAAGGATCATCAACTCCAACTCCTGGTTCTGCACAGGATAAGTTTTATGCCTGAATTACAGCAGATAAGGAACAAGCACCCAAGATTGCATAATTTCATCTCCAGACAAAGGTGCCTTACCTGAAGGAGATGGGATTTCTATCCTCTAAACCTTTAACAACAACTCCTGTAGCTCCACCAGATCGAACAGCAAAAACCTATAAAAAAAGTTGTGAGCATATTTTTAACTTATTCAAAGTCATAACCTTAACGTGCTGCCTTTTCTACAAGTCACGCTTTTAATCCTTCTTTTACGAGATACAATTTTTGTTCTTCCACAGATCTGCCAGTTCACACTAAGATAATCAGTTCCTCAGTGTGAATAATCAATCCCTTCCTCTGGAATTCCAAGTTTCCTTAGAGTTGACAGGTTTCCAGCGGTACTGTTACAGTCTTGTAGCATATTCTGAACTACTGGGCAAGTTAAAACAGTAAAAGTCTCTATAAGCTGTTCTCTATTTTTTCTTTCTCATATTTATATTTTCCTAAGTCAGGTATCAGTAAAAGTATCCAAGACATCAGGGTATTGTTTAAAACAAAAAGGAAATCAGTTTGGGGATTGGGAAGAGATGCAACTCAATCACCTAGAAGCTCGATCCTATCAGAAAATGCTACTAACAGGAATAGTTTAATAGTAATCTGCAGTTTTGCACTGGTGAGGCCACACCTCGAGTGCTGTGTCCAGTTCTGGGCCCCTCAGTTTAGGGAAATTGTTGAGGGGCTGGAGCAGGTCTAGAGAAGGGCAACCAATCTGAAGGGTGAAGGCTCTGGGGCATAAGCCCTATGAGGAGCAGCCGAGGAAGCTGGGGCTGGTTAGCCTGGAGAAGAGAAGGCTCAGGGGTGACCATATCCCTTTCTACAACTGCCTGAAAGGAGGTTGCAGCCAGATGGGTGTCAGGCTCTTCTCCCAGGCAGCAAGTGACAGGGCGAGAACACATAGTCTTAAGCTGCACCACGGAGACTTAGGTTGGACATTAGGAACAATTTCTTCCCAGAAAGGGTGATTAGATATTGGAATGGGCTGAGGGAGGTGGTAGAGTCACTGTCCCTGGAGGTGTTTCAGGAAAAACTGGACGTGGCACTTAGTGCCGTGGTCTAGTTGACAAGATGGTGTTCAGCCAAAGGCTGGACTTAGGTTAGACAACCTAAGTTGTCTTGTTTCTTGCAAGGGCAAGAAACGCATCCCAGAAGTACTGTCCCCTCTCCAAATGCCACTGATCATGTTCCCACTACATGTGGCAAAGCCATGCCATCTATATGGGGAAGAAAGCTTGAAGGTTTTGACTCTGTGAATGCTGAGGTCGTAGAATGGTTATGGGAATTAGACAGTGGAATGTATCCACATCTATATAAGCCTGATCACAGACTGTGGATCTTTCAGCTATACTGAGCTGAATGCTCAAAAGCCCACAGGGATGTTAAGGAGAACATGCTTAAAAGCACTAAAAGCCAAGAAATGGCCCCAATGGGTCTGAGACACAAGTAAAGCTATAAATATTAATTTTTTATGATCATATTGAATTTCAGGAATTGAAAAGGAGGTGGCAGGGGAATCAGAGGCATTAAGCTAACAGTGAAGTGTCAAAGTTTGACGGTCATGCTGGGACGCTTGGAACAGAAAGGAAAAGTGCTGACTCTCAGGAATTCCAGAAAGACCTTACGGCAGCGAGAGTAAGGCAGGTGAAAATCAACCTAATAAACTGGTGGAGAAAAAAAAAAAAAATCTACCGCCTCTAGCACGATTACAAGTCCCGAGCCAGCAGACAGAGGGAAGGGGAACAATCAGGCTCATGCTCAGCAGCCGAGGGGTGGGGAGGAAACCGAACCCGGGCGTGAGAGCCTCCGGACTCCGCTCCTCGAAGAGCAGCAGCGCGATGTGCCGAGCCCCACGCCCCGGGCCCGTGTGAGGGCGGGGAGGCCCCGCCGCCCCCCACCTGCTTGTTGGCCTCGTCGAAGAAGACGCAGTTGACGGGGTTCGCCTTCTCGAAGTGCACGGGCCGCGCGCACAGCGCCAGGTAACAGCCACCGCCCTCCCCGCTGGGCCGCGCTCTCCCCTCGCCGCCTTCCCCTCCTCCTGCTGCCGCTGCTCCCGGCGCCTCCTCCTCCGCCGCCGGCCCCGGCGGCTCCCGGCTCATGGCGGCGGCCATGGACGAACCCCCCCACCCCGCCGCCACCGCCCGCGCCGCCGCTTCCTGTTTACACTCCCCTCGCGCGTGACGCGCGACGCGCCCGCCTTAAAGGAACCGCGGCGGCCGGGAAGAGGGAGGGAGGGGAGGAGGAAAGAAGAAGGAAAGAAGGAAGGAGAAGGCTCCCTGTTTCAGGCTGCGGTGCCGCGGCGCGGGGCTGCTGGCGGGCGGCAGGTGTGGAGACCCAGACCTTGTCGGCAGAGACAAGGCGCGCCTGTCTCGCACTGGGATTTCTGTTTCCCCCTGCGCTAGGCGGTGCCGCTCTGTTTTGGTCGGAAGGCTTTCAAATTAAAAGCTCAAATTTCCCCTCACTGAGCCGATGTCCTCTCCGTCTTTTGCTCGCTATATCACATTTCAAAGACAGCCAAGCGGGCGAGAGACCCTGCACTTAGAACAGCCCAGATCCCAGATGCTGCAAAGCTCGGAGAGGCTGGGATGTGTCGAACATCATCTAAAAGGTACAGATGAGCTTAACAAATGAAATCAGGAATCTGAGAAGCTGCAAAAAACTCCTTCATAAAAGGTGTGAATGCTGGCCAGGAGGCAGCTAAGGAACACGCGGAAGGAGCACGGAGCTACAGGATTGTACCACAATGCAAATATTTACAGGTGCGAATATGAGAGGAGTCAAAAAAGGAGGAATTAAGGTGCTAGAGTTAGCTCTGACTTTAACCAGTGCCACTTATCAGGACACCCCTCTAGCTAGGAGGACTTCTTATTCTGCTTTTTAAAGCAAAGGTAATGGACTTTAAAACAGTAAGTAAGCAAACAAAAGCACTTTGCCTTTCTAAACCAAAACAGCATCGAGGAGGCCGCGGTAAGTGCAGTGCTTCTGGCCCACCCTTTTAAAGTACTTAAAAACAAAACAGAAAACCAACCAACCAACCACAACAACAAAAAAAAACCCCACAAACAAACAAACAAACAAAAAAAAACAAAAACAAAAAACCCACAACCCAAAAGTTTTAGGTGGGGGGAAGAAAGGAACCAGCTACTTCAGAGCTCTGCCTTTTATTTGTCCATACATACTGACTGCATCATTACTGAGAAGCAGTCGCTAGTGATCCTACTTTTGGGCAGGAATCTGCTTTTCAGTGGCTGGTTGTAAAATAGTTCAGAAAAGAAAATTGTACTCTGAAACTAGCCCTTATTTCAGGAACAATATTATTAAATCATTATTAAGTAAAGTCTGGCTTGGCCCTCAACATTTATTCTTATATTTTAGTCTTGAGAGTAAACTAGCAATGAGATTTTTTTGTTGATGCACTGGCTAATGTCTTAGTTCACTAGTTGTAAACCCTGCAGTATGATTCAGAAATTTTGAGAGAATATGAATTACATATTTGCTTATTGGTTTAGAAAGGGAAATTTTAAAAGGGGGGGGGAAGACTGAGACTATACCGATTGAAAAATTTTCAGATTAAAACAGAGTAGCACAGCTTAGTACAGGAGAAATAGAAATTTAAATTCCAGATACTAAGATAGTACCATACAAAGAACTGCTGGCTGACTTGTGACCCAGTTAGTGCATCTGCAATAATTTCACATCAGACTAGAGATACTAAAGTCACAAATAGGAATTACAGCAAGCTGTTTGGTATGCAGAATCCTCCTGCATCATCAAACAATTTTATGTTAACTGGAGAGGACAAGTATTTCCAAAGCATTTAAAGTACCTAAAAGTACCTATAATTTTTTACAAAATAAAATTAATTTCATGTTAGCCAGAAATTTAGTTAATCCAAGGTAAAATTTTAAAAAATTCTACTGACATTTAACCTTCTTCTACTTCTCTAAAGAACAGCATGCACTTCCTATAATTGCAGTACAAACTGCGCTATCTCGTGGGTGAAATCAGCAGATGAGTAAATAAACACACAACTTGAAATTCTTGTGGTAGAAGTAAATCTAACGGTGAATTGCAAAACTAAGATCCTATTCGCTTAATAGTAATAACAATAATCCTGGAACCTTTTATTTCAAAGGAGTCCAGGAAAATGCTTGTTTTAACAAATTCTTGTTTTCAACTACTTAAAAACATACCAAGGTGTCTTAAAATAAAGCAAATTCCTGAGCCAGTTTTACTGCTGGAAGTAAATATACATATGATATAAAATATATAATATAGAATACAGAATATGATTGAGCCGAATAGCTTTAAATTAGACTTAAGAACAATTGCTTCATTTATTTGGGGAGAGAGGGGGGGATTTTTTTTTTTTTTTTTAATTTGTGCTAGCCAAATTTTAGAAGATTAAAAATTATAGTAACAACTGTGGGTTCAGTCCAAGCACAATGATACAAGCATTGCCCATTTCAAACGGCAAACAGGCCAAAAAACATCCTCCCTTCATTTCCCTTTATCTCTGCTCTCTCTTCCTCTCACCTTATGCAAGTATCTGTAGATATCAGCATCTTTCCTAGACAAGAACATTTTAAGGTATTAGCAACCATTTGAGATTTTTTTTTTCCCCTCTAAGAAATGTTAAG
>NW_020955408.1:1918547-1973761 GCF_003031625.1 Empidonax traillii
TGGGTTCAGTCCAAGCACAATGATACAAGCATTGCCCATTTCAAACGGCAAACAGGCCAAAAAACATCCTCCCTTCATTTCCCTTTATCTCTGCTCTCTCTTCCTCTCACCTTATGCAAGTATCTGTAGATATCAGCATCTTTCCTAGACAAGAACATTTTAAGGTATTAGCAACCATTTGAGATTTTTTTTTTCCCCTCTAAGAAATGTTAAGAGTATTTAGTTATAAGCCCGGAATAGGATTACCCTTTTCTTTTTAAAAGCCTTCTCCTGTGAAAGAGATCTGCTTATATTTGACAACAGAATCTTGTAGGGTTCTGAAGGGGACCCTGAAAGGGTCAGCTAACAGCAGCACCTAGTCTGTTCTTTCCCTAATACCATTATTTTGGGAAACTTTCACTGAGAAATTTGGAACAGACTTAAGTATCCAAAAGGTAAGAGTTCCTTTATTTCAAAAGTAAGGGGTAACTGCAAGACAATTACCTGATTTAGGAAAGGGAAGAGTGCTGGGATGAAACTGGCAAAACCATCAACGTTGTTTATTGTTCATGTAGTACCCACCCAAACAGTAATTTTTGTATTGTTACAAAGAATTACCTTAGTCCTACCCTAAGACTGCTCCAGTGAAACACTGAGGATCAGTGAAGGCCTGTATGATGCAAAGAACTATGCAAGAATACCACCATAAGATCTTAAGATTTTACTTCACCACCAGTTTTCCAACAAAGAGATAAAAAAAGTCACTTTCACAGCACACTGTGAGAATGTCACATGTAGCATCACTATATTCTGCTTAATAAAGAGCAGCAATCAGAAACAGCAATCTGTTAAAAAGAAGTTGATTAGAATTTCTTAATTCCAAACCATCCCACTACATCAGTTCATCTTTAAATGTGTTGTCTTTTAGAGAAACATTGCTAGATTTTTAGAACTTGGTAAAAAAAAAAAAAGTCTGACATTAGGAATAAAAGCATGAAATAGACTGTGGAAACTAAATATTTCTAAGTGAAGCTTTTTTGCTTACAGGTGCAAAAAGAATACTCAGATTTGTCTATCATTACCTTCAGGGCCAGCACATTTGATGCACTAAACATTCTAGGCAGAGACAGGATTATTACAGAGTTCTGTTTTTGATTTGCACCGAGTTCTTGGAACCATTTGGATATTAAGAGTGAAGCTAACTGACTTTACTCTTTGCACCTTGGATGCAGCCCTCAGGATTTCCTGGCATGTCACCAAGGAAGTCCTCGGCAGGTTTAATTCATATCTGTTTCTCATCTAATACCCAAGTGTATTTACAGAGATACTTATAGCCACATTCTATGTACTTCAAATGAAAAGGTCCAGACTTTTGCATCTATAAATACATTAGTTTGTTAAATTAACATTTTCATACGATTGCAGTGCATAGTTTGACTTTTCATTTTGTCCTCGGTGGAAATGGATGAAAGGTTCACTAACATTGTGTCCATACATATTTTTTAATTATTTTTTCGAGCTGCAATAGGAAAAAAAGAGAGGGGCTCTTGTCGTGTGCTTTCCCATTAAATACTTTGGATGATATAGATGACTTTTTAATTTTTTTTTTTTTTAAACATATATAAGCTCTGAATCATGCAAAATATGACCACCTGAGCTACATTAGTCTAATGTAACTGGGCAATTGGTGAAGCTGTCAGACTGTTCAAAGTGCTAGTGATAGTCCATTCTTACAGTGCCAGCCTGATGTGTGGGACAAGTTAAAAAAAAAGCAAACCACTGAGGCATCACCATACGCTCGTTGTGTTTTCCATTTTGGTATTCCCAGCCAACCACTCTCTCTTGACATCAGTAGTTGACATTTACCACTGCACCAACATAGTTAGAAGCAGTAAATTTGTGTTTTGTTTTGTTAGCAGCTATACACTCAGTGCTATTCATCATATATAGGTGGGTCTCCATCACTTGAAAACGTTGACAGTTTCTTTCCATGATTCTGCACATGATCTTCATTCATCTTCTCCAAAGCTTCAATCTAGAGAGACAAAATAAAACCGTGCTGAAATCATAAAACCACACCTCCACCAGAATGCTGCTAAACAGTGTTAAAAACTAGATCACAGAGCAGGTATATACTGTGCTGCTATTTCAGTGATGGGAGCCCCCGGTGGTGTAGAGGAAAACACACTGCACTGTCACTGCAGAGACCCGGGTTCGATTCCCGATCGGGGCCCCTCCCCGGGCAGATGGAGCTCGTTAGCCCAGAAGGCAATCCATCTACGTCCTGAGGACCTCGCTGCCACCGTCCAAGCGTGCTTGGCCCCGGCAGATGAACCTCAGGATTAAAGNAATTATAGTAACAACTGTGGGTTCAGTCCAAGCACAATGATACAAGCATTGCCCATTTCAAACGGCAAACAGGCCAAAAAACATCCTCCCTTCATTTCCCTTTATCTCTGCTCTCTCTTCCTCTCACCTTATGCAAGTATCTGTAGATATCAGCATCTTTCCTAGACAAGAACATTTTAAGGTATTAGCAACCATTTGAGATTTTTTTTTTCCCCTCTAAGAAATATTAAGAGTATTTAGTTATAAGCCCGGAATAGGATTACCCTTTTCTTTTTAAAAGCCTTCTCCTGTGAAAGAGATCTGCTTATATTTGACAACAGAATCTTGTAGGGTTCTGAAGGGGACCCTGAAAGGGTCAGCTAACAGCAGCACCTAGTCTGTTCTTTCCCTAATACCATTATTTTGGGAAACTTTCACTGAGAAATTTGGAACAGACTTAAGTATCCAAAAGGTAAGAGTTCCTTTATTTCAAAAGTAAGGGGTAACTGCAAGACAATTACCTGATTTAGGAAAGGGAAGAGTGCTGGGATGAAACTGGCAAACCCATCAACGTTGTTTATTGTTCATGTAGTACCCACCCAAACAGTAATTTTTGTATTGTTACAAAGAATTACCGTAGTCCTACCCTAAGACTGCTCCAGTGAAACACTGAGGATCAGTGAAGGCCTGTATGATGCAAAGAACTATGCAAGAATACCACCATAAGATCTTAAGATTTTACTTCACCACCAGTTTTCCAACAAAGAGATAAAAAAAGTCACTTTCACAGCACACTGTGAGAATGTCACATGTAGCATCACTATATTCTGCTTAATAAAGAGCAGCAATCAGAAACAGCAATCTGTTAAAAAGAAGTTGATTAGAATTTCTTAATTCCAAACCATCCCACTACATCAGTTCATCTTTAAATGTGTTGTCTTTTAGAGAAACATTGCTAGATTTTTAGAACTTGGTAAAAAATAAAAAAGTCTGACATTAGGAATAAAAGCATGAAATAGACTGTGGAAACTAAATATTTCTAAGTGAAGCTTTTTTGCTTGCAGGTGCAAAAAGAATACTCAGATTTGTCTATCATTACCTTCAGGGCCAGCACATTTGATGCACTAAACATTCTAGGCAGAGACAGGATTATTACAGAGTTCTGTTTTTGATTTGCACCGAGTTCTTGGAACCATTTGGATATTAAGAGTGAAGCTAACCGACCTTACTCTTTGCACCTTGGATGCAGCCCTCAGGATTTCCTGGCATGTCACCAAGGAAATCCTCTGCAGGTTTAATTCATATCTGTTTCTCATCTAATACCCAAGTGTATTTAAAGAGATACTTATAGCCACATTCTATGTACTTCAAATGAAAAGGTCCAGACTTTTGCATCTATAAATACATTACTTTGTTAAATTAACATTTTCATATGATTGCACTGCGTAGTTTGACTTTTCATTTTGTCCTCGGTGGAAATGGATGAAAAGTTCACTAACATTGTGTCCATACATATTTTTTAATTATTTTTTCGAGCTGCAATAGGAAAAAAAGAGAGGGGCTCTTGTCGTGTGCTTTCCCATTAAATACTTTGGATGATATAGATGACTTTTTAATTTTTTTTTTTTTTTTAAAACATATATAAGCTCTGAATCATGCAAAATATGACCACCTGAGCTACATTAGTCTAATGTAACTGGGCAATTGGTGAAGCTGTCAGACTGTTCAAAGTGCTAGTGATAGTCCATTCTTACAGTGCCAGCCTGATGTGTGGGACAAGTTAAAAAAAAAGCAAACCACTGAGGCATCACCATATGCTCGTTGTGTTTTCCATTTTGGTATTCCCAGCCAACCACTCTCTCTTGACATCAGTAGTTGACATTTACCACTGCACCAACATAGTTAGAAGCAGTAAATTTGTGTTTTGTTTTGTTTTGTTAGCAGCTATACACTCAGTGCTATTCATCATATATAGGTGGGTCTCCATCACTTGAAAACGTTGACAGTTTCTTTCCATGATTCTGCACATGATCTTCATTCATCTTCTCCAAAGCTTCAATCTAGAGAGACAAAATAAAACCATGCTGAAATCATAAAACCACACCTCCACCAGAATGCTGCTAAACAGTTTTAAAAACTAGATCACAGAGCAGGTATATACTGTGCTGCTATTTCAGTGATACAGTTACATGTACAGAGGGACATATTTTGGAAGTACAGCTTGAAACATCTGTTCTCAACAAGTTACTAAAATGACTAGCACTCCATTAGAGTTTCAAGCTAGGTAACTGAAATGCACCAGTTGCAGGGAGGACTGCATGATTCTTGGGTCTTCAGCTGTATTCCTCAAAGTATAGAAATGTCCCTTTCTCCAACTCTGAACACCTCCACTGTAACTCAGCCAATCCATCAGCACAAGAGAAATTCCAAGTAATACTAACATTACAAATCCACTGCAGTAATTTTTAACAGGGAAAGCTGAAGACAGATATACTTCAGTGTTTTGTGCAATCAAAGTAACACGGTACAGTAGTTTATTTTGGTCTTCTGATTGTTAAGTTTGGATTGCTTCCCCTTCTGCTCCAGGGGAGATAATTTTGACTTTAGCCCCTAGTAACAGAAGTCTGAAGTTTAAGGACAAGCTGCTCAAATTCGCCTCTATGTAAGCAGCAATGTTAAGTCTTTCCCATAAAACCTACAAGCACTAAGGGTGACATAAACCAAGAAAAACACCACACCCTACCTCCCAATGCTCACACTACAGTCATCGAGGGAACTGTTTTTGCTCGATTACCTGATGTAATGATCATGGAACTGTGACATTGCGTTCCCTTTATCTTTCGCTTACTCTGAGGACTTTCCCCAGGAGTTACCTAGTTTCGAGCTGCCACCTACTCCATGCTGGACTAGCATAAACCTACACTGTCGTGAGTAATTAGGTGGAGTAGGATTGCCATGTCGCCCTAACTTTGATTAGTAAATATTGACTGTTTGACAACTTGTTTATTTAATGTCTGATATCAGGATGCATGCCTTGAGGAGTTACAGGCAAAGGTCGAAAATTAAAAGCCGACAGTGACCAAAGATTCCTACATCTATATTTACATTAGCATGATTCAATTGAAAATTGAAAACAGTAGCCTAAGCTTTAAATTCTAATAAATTAATTCTAATAAATTCTAATAACATCTAAACCATAAAAATAAGCAGTAGAACAATTATTATTTTTAACCCAGCTTTCCTTTCTGCAAAACCTTTAATGTATGTAAGGGAAGACAACAATGCTAGCTTTTAAACTAAAACCAGATCACTAGATTTGCCTTAATCCTGAAAGAAGCAATTAAATGCAACGTGAAGCCTTTTACACTTGGGAGCAGGGGGATCAGGAAAGGGGGTGGAGAGGCCTGTCAGTATGAGTATCTGTAAACATTTGTACTACAGTGAAATACTCAAGTTTTTAAAGAGAGATGCAGAATGACTGCTGAAATTTTATTCACACAAACCAATCACGCAAACTAAATGTGGAAAGTTAAGGTATTATAATAGCTACTATAGCTAACCAAATTAAAACTGTTAGACAGAGAAAGCTATACCTCTGCTTGGAAGTCTACTTCATTGTCAGCTGTAATATTTAAACCTGAGACAGCGTTGAAGAGTTCACGCTCATTAAGTGCTTCTGCCACACCTCCTTTCTGGAAGAACTAGTCAACATAAAAAGCACACATTAAACACTTTACTACATAGGACAAAATATTCCTTTTTCTTCCCCAAGTTACAGTATTTAGTCAAAATTAAATTTTTGTTTTTATTGACCCACAGATAAAAATAACTGAAATAAGTTTTAAGTTCTAGTGGTATCATTTTACTCTTCCACACTTTTTTCCCCTTCAGAGAAGAACACCATCAGTATGGACAATACGCAACAGTAAACTTGTATACATGTGGTGGTGATCATTTTTTACTGAGTTGTATTGGTTGATTTTCAATTAGCTCGAGTTGATTTTTATCTTGGAAAACATTCAGCAGAACAGAAGATGGTCAGACAGAGGTCCTACCTGTGCAACATTCCTACAGTCTCTGAACAAAAACTCAAGTCCGTGAGGATGGGTTGGCTCTACAGACTGACTGACATCAATGAGCCAGACCTGTAGTCACAAGAGAAATAACAATTCACTTTGTATTAGAATTTCATGTTGGAGAGAGTGTCCAAAGGAGGGCAATGAAGATGGTAAAGGGCCTTAAGGGGAAACTGTATGAGGAGCAGCTGAGGTCACCTGGTCTGTTCAGGCTGGAGGAGACCGAGGGGAGACCTCATTGCAGTTACGACTTCCTTATGAGGGGAAGAGGAGGGGCAGGCACTGATCTCTTCTCTGTGGTGACCAGTGACATGATCCGAGGGAATGGCCTGAAGTTGTGTCAGGGGAGGTTTAGGTTGGATATTAGGAAAAGGTTCTTCACCCAGAGGGTGGTTGGGCACTAGAACAGGCTCCCAGGGAAGTGGTCACAGCACCAACCCTGAGGGAGTTCAAGAAGCATTTGGATGATACTCTCAGGCCCATGGTGTGACTCTTGGGGATGGTCCTGTGCAGAGCTAGGAGCTGGACTCCATGATCCTTGTGGGTCCCTTCCAACTCAGCATATTCCGTGATTCTGTGAAACCTTTCCTCCCCACATTAAGAACAAACTCACCTTCCCATCATGCCAAAGCATGTTGTATTCACTAAGATCTGCATGGACCAGGTTGCACTCCTTATACAACTGCTGCATCATCTGCAAGGAACCAAATTAATGAAAGAAGTATGCTATACTCCACATAAATATTGCTTGCATGACGATAAAATAAACAAACAAACAAAACGCCTTTCCCCAAAACACTGACCTAATTCGCATAATTTTTAGCCTAGTCTTCAATAAATTTCCACACGCGCAATCGCAGTTTTGGTACTTTGCCAGACAAGTAAGCGTTTATCACTGAACTTAGCTTTGGCAAGTCTGAAGAATTAGTCTAGTAAACTCAGGTCAGCTCTGCCAACCAGTCCAAGTGCACGAGAGAGATAAACACGTTCTCTAAATATACATGTCATTTTCACTTCTATCACAGAGCAAAGAAGTCTCAGAGTTGTACATGCTGAATCCTAAACAGCATACATATTCATTTAAAAGATGGTTGTGTTGCTCACTGGTCTCACAATTTGAGGCCTAGACCATTCCTGTTACCAGCATGCGAGGGTGGTTGCCTGGTTCAGTTTTTTAATTTCTGTAATGTAATAGTGAATAGACAGTTAGCAGGTACATGCTTCAACCAATTACAGCAGAAAATAGAAAAATCCACTGTGCAATATTCCAACTCATTCTTCGTTTTCTAGGTTTGCTGATGAGGGGGATGGGAAGGGCGCGATCACTGGAAAGTGCTTAAGCCTTGTAAATTAAGTGTTTGGTAAGCCCAGAAAGACTTCAGAGAATTTTATAAACCACATGCTGCTTCTATCAAAGGACTACTTGCTGATAATTCCTCTACTGCTAAGTATCTGGCATCAAGTCCCAGCACTCAGATTAAGATTAAATTTAAATATCTTTTTATAGTGGATAGTTTTTTTTATTTATTCTAAGTCACACATTAAACAGCAGCAAAATAAGACTTTGGACTTCGTATCTTGAAAGTGAGGCAAGCATCCTGAAAAGTAAATAAATGATGATTTGCCCTTAATTTGTTCTCCTAAAAGAAAACACAAACCAGAACTGGAGGAGAAATCAGCATTGTCTTACATTGAGAGTCTGATAGTAGGCCTTTTTCATGTCTTCACTACTGAGTGTTACATCCTTTAGTTTAGGAGCTGGGATTTGATCCTTGCCAATGAAAGACATAACCAAGACGTGTTTCTTAAGGATAACCACTTGAGGACAAGGAATTCCTGCATTTTGCATTCTGAGGATCAGAAAATAGATACTGATTAAGAAAAACAAAAGCCCCAAAACCATATAGTCCTAGTTCCTGCTTGCTCATTTCCAATCTGAGAGAGCATGTAAGAAACTTGATCCAGAGTAAAAAAAGTCTTTGAAATAGAGAGAATTGAAAACTGAATAAATATATTTATTTCACATAGGAAAATTCAGATCCTAAAGTCATAAGTGAGTCTAAGAATGCTCACTGAACACCAATCACTTTTACAACAAGAGCCTGACTTCACGGGCTTGTAAATTCTGCTGCCAATTCACTGAAGATGCTGACAACTCATTAAACTGTAAGAAACCAGAGGCTTTTCTAATCTATGGCACATTGTATATTATTTTGACCTAAAAAACAAATCTAAACTTCTACCTAGATATAGTGTATCTTCCTTACACAGAGAAGGCATTAGACAACTACACTTGATATTTTTTTTCTTTACCTTGTTAAGTTATGCATTTCTTTCTCAGCCCACATACGAATAATCTTTCGTGGATTCAATTTACTGAAGCGGTCTTTAAATCTGTAGTCATCCTTGATGTATTTGTCACGGTTCTTGAATTCATTAAGAGTTGTTTTAAACACTTTGATGGCACATTCCGGAGGAATAACTTTATCTTCAGTTGCACTTCTCGTGGAAAAAGCCAAATATATAACAAAGTTAATTATTTGCATCTTTACAGACAAATGCATGCTTTTAGGGTTTTTTATATAATACAAGATACAGCGATTTTTAATGCAAGAGAAGGTCTGACTTCCTATCAAATCTAGAAGCCAACTCAAGTTTATAACAATTCTATGATTAAACGTGCATATGAATGCTTGGGTTTTGGCATTTTGATTATATGTTGCTTATCAAACAGGTTACATCTCCCAGTTTGGTATTATTTTTCCTTAAATGTCATAGCTAATAACAGCCCTGTTAATGGATGTACTTGCTACAAGAATTTACAGGTGAAAATAGTCTTCCCTTGGAACAATAACAGTAGCACCACAGTATTTTGTAAAGCACCACAAAGATATATGCACTATAGTCACTACTAATTTAATATAATCCTTCCAGTGTGGCAGTTTTTACAACTGGACTCTTACATGACTCCCAAAGTGAACAGCATCCCAACACTATGCTCAAGGTAACCCTGAAGTAACAAACACCACCTCCACTGAGCTGCACAGATGGAGCTGACCATACAGCGATCTGTATAGAAAGACAATCTTCAGGTAGCCTAATATCATCATGACAGTTCTATAAGTCTGTTGCAGGTTGGTGGAAAGAGTTCTGCAAAAATCTCAAGACTTCTTTTTTATAAAAGAAGTACTTCTTTTTCTACAGAAATTTGTCTACAGGATTTGTCTCTGTTCATTAAATGGACTCCAAGGAGGAAAGTGGGTATTTTTTTAATTCACGGTTGGTACTATTTGGTTTTTAGATTTTATTATTGTCTGCATACACATGAATACAAACTTTAAAGGCTTGGAAATGAAAAACATGCAGCTGTTTAAATATTTCTGTGGCTTCTGCTTTTTATATCAACTCTGGTACTTAAAGCTACCATCAGTAACAACAACATACTTACTTTCCTCCATAGGCATGAAAAACAACAGATTCTTTTCCTGTGCTGATGCAGCCTGTGATGGTCTCCAGCATCCCAGCATTGACCATCTTGTACAGAAGTAAACGTGTTTTGGGATCCACGGCTTTCTCCTACAGGCAAGAAATGAATTCTCAATTCAGTAAAATAATTCTTTGCTTTACAGCAAATTTAGAATATTTATATGCCACAAGATTTCAACAATGTGGAAAGAATAATGTAATAATAAAATTATCTCAACTGATAAAGAGGAAAAAAAAATAAACTGAAACAAACAGATGAAGCAAAATCAGTCTGCTCCAGGACTGTCATTTTAGGATTTAATACTCTCAGGTTCCTTATCAACTGTGTAACACATTTAGTATTTTACCAATTCCACACAGACTCAACAGCACTTTCTATAGTGTTTTCAAGAAGTCTATACAAATCATGATTCAAAATATCCTAACTATTATATTTCTTTGATATCAGTAATAATAAAGCAAAGCAAAACACTCAAATTTGAAGAAGTCCACAGCAGGAGTCACCAGAGGTCCTACACTAAAATTATCCATAAAGCCTATAAACTGACTTCCTAAATTATTAAGTCAGTTTAGTTGGTCACCTCATCTTCCTGCAACTTGCTATGAAGACAGACATTTGGAGCCACAGGGTTGAACTGCAGAGGATTAGCCCTCTGGATAGTTTCTATAAATAACTTCCAGACAGTTTATTCATTGTAGCTGATTAAGTTTAGGCAAGTTTAGGAAGACAAAGAGGAAAAAAAATGGAAGGTGCTCGATCTTACTTTGATATGGCAGCTCAAATAAAAACAGCCTTTTTCTAGTACCAGCTGGCTGATACCACCTCCTTCAGCAATGTTAGCATATTATTACTTAACTGTTTTACAAAAAATGGAAAGCTTCAAGAAGTTACCAAAGTAGTGTTCAGCTATTACACAAGATAAAAAGTAGATAGAGAGAATTTATTAAAAACATACCGCAGTGGAGTGCTCCTTCTTTTCATGGAGCCTTGCACTTCGACGTTCCTCAGAGTATGCATGTTGCTTTAAGGCATTGAAGACTTGATTTGACAGCTTTAGGTCCATTCCAATTCCATCCCCAACTTGGAATTCTGGTGCAAACTACAAGTAGAAATAACAGAAATTTAAGCCTTGTTACTAGCAGACACCAAGAGTTGGCACAAACAGGAATTCCTCATTCTGATTTGGAAATACCCCGGGTAGATTAGGACCTATCTGAAACCCACTTTGTATAATGTTGTCACTATGTTAAAAAACTTATTGCTTTAAACTCAGAACTCAAAGTTCTGCCCAAATAGATATGAGATTACCTAACATCCTGCAAAAATAGCACTTGCAGCATTTCCTTAGTTGCAGAAGTTGCACCACTTACCTTAAAGAAAATGGAAGGCATGTACTATATAGATAAACAGACTGAAAAGCTGCAAGTTAAACAATTGACTGAAAATAAGTTACTTGGCTCATCAGACAAAATTAATAAAAAAAAGAGGTTACACAATAGCTATGCCTTTCAAAAGTAACTTCAGTGTTTTATTTGCCTGTGTGCCAAACTTGCTGACAGTTTTGTTTTGCAAAAACAGTTCTGTGCAAACTTTTGAATCATGGTCAATAACAAACTATTATTAAACACAAAATCCGCACAACTCAAACTGCTGATTTGAAACCAAACACTACATTCTTTGATTTGATGGGAAAAAAAAATTCACCCTATCCAGCAGACAGATGGACAAACATTATTTCTTTCGTTGAATTGCAGCATTCCAGTTTTATATGCAAAATAAATTTCCCTAAGTTTTCACTTACATTTTCCATGCGAGCAGTGTTCTTTCTTCCGCATACCACTTCATCATGTTTAGTAGTGATATCTTTTCCTTTTCCTATGAAACCTCTTCTTGGTGTGGTAGTAGGTTTATCTGCCAGCAGTGAGAAAAATAAATCAAACTTTACACCTAACCAAACATAATTTATGCTCACAAAGGTCCCACAATGTCCACAAATGTAACCTAATTTCAGATTACTTCAACTGTATGATCTTAATGAAGTTTTCTCTTATCCTAAGCATGACAGCTTCTTTTGCTATGTTATGACTTACTTCTACATCTCCTCTGTGGTGTCAAGACACATTTTTGGCATATTAAGGCAGGAATATTCAATGTCATGGGAAGATGATATTGACCCTAGCAAAATGTAGATGACAGATATGCCCATCTCAGAATACTTTCCACGTACAATAGTTATTTAGCCAGATTCAGCCACTGAAGCCAGCCAATATACTGGCAGACGGAAGCCTGAAATTACCTGCCCAACCTCCTGCTGACACCTCCCAACAAGGTAACCTGCTTTTACATATAACTGGTATACCTCCTTACATTCAAAGAACACTTGATTTAACTATGTCTTAGGCCTATGAACTGAAGAAATTGTATTGTTTAAAACTGCCCCATACCTGCTCTGTAAGGATCATGACGGGTATCCTGCCAATCAACCTCATCCTCTGAGCTGTCACTGTCATAGGGATGCACCTTCCGATAATTTTCAAAGGATATGGAGACTTGAGAAACAAAACAAAGTAAATATATCAGTGATTATCAGGGATTTGCTACTTCCTCACATCTCTGCCAACTTAAACAGAGTGCCAAGAATATCTCCAAAGCAAAAATATTTCTTTTGATGAAGGTACCTTTGCTATCTCCGTTAATCTTCTTCTCTTCACGCCGAAGCTGTGCATCATATTCCCTGTCAAATTCCATCTGCAGCATCTGAGCTAGCATTAGGTCACTAGAAGTGTCAATATTTTCTCCTGTAATAAATGGACCTTCAGCAACACTGTGTGAGATGAAAGCAGAAATTTAAAAAATTTAAACACAGCAATCTAAGCATAAACCACTGCTTTGTATCATTTCATCACTCTATACAAAAGACTTCATGTAGATCTACACAGAAAGGAATGGATCTCAGCTGTGTGCCTCCCCTTTAAGCCAACACTAAATATTAATAGATCATGACTTCATTTCTCTTTGCTACTTTTTTATGATGGACACATTACCTAAACTTTTACTTGCTTACCATTCTGTAAGAAGCATTAAGCTCTATTTTTAAGGTGTCCTTCACAAAAAAAAAAAAAAAAAAAGAAATCATATAGGTGTATGTGTGTGTATACATAGTTATATGTTTTGTAAATAAAAACAAATAAAACCCCAAATAGTGTCTCTTTGCTTTGCTCTGCTTCACAGGAAAGACTGCAGTAAAAATTTTTATAAGTTTAGAACTAGTAAGTTCTTGGCCCTTGTTTAGAGCTTTCAAGTAGTAGGAGGATACAGGTAATATATCTGGTAAATCCTGAAATAACATTTTACACTGTTAAAAGGAGTCTCTAAAAGGGTATGAAAAAAAAAAATTCTGAGATTTCTCTAAACATAGCTTACAAACTAGGTTAATGCACCACCCAGAAAATGCAAAGAAAACATCAAGAAAGAAGGAAGGGCAACAAAGAAGAGAATCTAAGGAAGATTTTTACTGGGGAAGCCATCTGCACTGAAAAAGATCTGAAGAAGCAGAGTTAGGAGGCAACAGGCAAAGCATTTGCTATATTGCTATACACTAAACACATTGTAAGAACATGCACAAGAGAGAGAAGATGGCAGCACAACTATGGAGATCACTAATCCAGGGCTCGGACTTACGCAACCACTTCAGGAAAAGCAGCATTTTCCTCTTCCAGCTGCAGTTCTTTTGCCAGCTGTTCACTCATTACATCAGCAAGAGAACATGATATTGATGTTGTATTAGGGGTTCCCCACGGACACTGTAAATAAACATTTCATTCAAATCAGCAAGATTTGTAAAGTGACAACACAATAATCAGGATAATTAGCTATCGCTGGCACCAAAATAAGCTCATGTAATCTTGTAAGAGCTTGTCTTCTACAGATACTTAGGGAACTATGGTGTACTACTCAAAGAGTAGCTTCATAAACTCAGTAGGGAGAACTGGGGTTGAAAAGATGTTGGTAGTCACTAATCGGGGGAGAAAAAAGTCAGCTTGTCAGTACCCTCTGAAGATAGGGTAAAGCCTTCCCAGAAAGCTTGCTTACAAGTGCAGACACAATCTGTATAAAACTTCTATTGGAATAACACAACCGTGATAGCTTCTGCACAGCTTCCTCCCCCGTGTTTAGGACCCTAAAAGGACAGCCACCATAAAACATGCTCTCAAAAACGCAGAAGCACACCCATAACCTCGCTGGGGGAGGCGGCGGCTCCGAGTGACTCACTGCCTACCGCCGTGACAACCAAGCTCGCTTAGCTCCGACTCCCTGCTCGCCAGCAGAGCTTGGAGAGAAGCAATGGCATTTATCAGGCTGCCACAGCAGCCCTGTCCAGCAAGTAGATAATTGCCGTTCCCCGTCAATCGCTGCTCGGGTGGCTCTGCCGGGTGACCGCGACCCTGGCGGTGCTGACACTGCCCCGCAGCGCCCTCTCCATGGCCTCAGTTCTCCTCCTCCACCTCCCCGGAGCCCGGACAGCGGCGGCCGCCCCTCTGCGGCCCCGGGCTGCCGGCACAGCGCTCACCTTGCTCTGCCAGGCGGGGCCCGGACCGGCGTCGGGGGGGGCGGCGGCGGCGACTCCCACCGAGTCCATGGGACAACACGCAGGGGCGGGCGGGGAGCGGCAGGAGCGGGGTCTCTCTTCGGGGCAGCGACGCTCCGACTGCGAAACCTTCCGGGTCCTGCCCGCTCCTCCCCGGCCGTCACGGGCCGTCAGGCGGCCCATTGGCCGCCGGCTCGGGCATCGCCCGCCTTTCCGGTGATGTCAGCGGGGCGGCCTCGGGGCCCCGGCGGAGCCCTCGGTACGGCTGGGCCGCGGCTCCGGCGCCTCGGCCCGCCGGGCGGCCCTGGAGGGCTGAGGGACAGCGGGACAGCGCCAGGCGCTGGGGCTGGGCTGGCGGCAAAGCCAACGGCGGGGAATTAAATAGCTGGCGTTTGTTTTTATCTCAGGAAATAACCGAGGGAACCGTGGAAAAAAGCCTAACCAAACCATACCATGAGCGAATGGCAAAACAAATGGACGAAATGGAGTCCAGAGAAGGGCAAGGAAGCTGGTGAAGGGTCCGGAGCCCAAGTCCTATGAGGAGTGGCTGGGGGAGCTGGGATTGTTTAGCCTGGAGGAGGCTCAGGGGAGACCTTATTTGGGAGACCTACATCTAACTGATGTAGGTATCTATCCTACATCATATCTTATGGATCCCCTCTCCATCAGGGGAGACCTGCAACCTGAGAGGAGGTTGTAGCCGGGGGGAGGGGGGTCAGCGTCTTCTCCCAGGCAGCAAGTGACAGGACAAGAGGACATAGTCTTAAGCTGCACCAGGGAGACTTGGGTTGAACATTAGGAACAATTTCTTCCCAGAAAGGGTGATAAAATATTGGAATGGGCTGCTGAGGGAGGTGGTGGAGTCACTGTCCCTGGAGGTGTTTCAGGAAAGACTGGACGTGGCACGTAGTGCAATGGTCTAGTTGATGTGGTGGTGTTGGGTCATCGGGTGGACTTGATGATCTCAGAGGTCTTTTCCAACCTGATTGATTCTGTGAAATTAAATAGGTGATGTTTGTTTTTATCTCAGTAAGTATCTGAGGGGACGGGAAAAAAAAAAACCCAAACCAAACTGTAAGCAAACAATTTAATCCCAATCCCATATCTCATGGTAAATACAAAATTAAAGATTTTGTATGTGACCTACCACTTCTTACACTTCAATTTTATACATAATATTTATCTGGAAAATAGTATTGTGACTGAAATGCCCTATTTCCAGGACAGGGACAACAGAATGTCATTTTGCTATGAAACAGGTGCTGGTTAGGTCTGCTTGGGCAAGTTTCCCAATAAGGAGAAAGTGATGCCTATAACCCTCGGGCCTGGCTCACCTCCAGCTGTTGAAGGTGTCTGCCAGCAGTTGTAGAAAAACATGCCATCACAATTGCCATCAATAACCTGAAAAACAACCGAGCAAAGTTGTCTGGCTCCAAGAGCCGAAGTGGTAAGGGGTATAGCTCCTCCAGCCTGCTCGGAGTAAGTTATGGGTTACACATCTAGCAAAGCCCATGCTGCTGGGCACGCCCAGCAAAAGCCACTCTCATCAACTCTCAGGCATGCAAGAATCAGCTTCATTGGCCAAAGTTCGTACAATTTGTCTTTAGCAACCTGCAATGACGTAACAGTGCAATCTCCCATGACAATTTGTTCCAGTGTTCATTATTGCAGGAAGTCCCCGACTAAAAGTCAAACCACTTGGAAGGTGGTAGGGACCCAGGTTGTAATGCACAACCTGCAAGTGCTACACAAGCTTGTGCCATGGAGAGACTATAATGTCATAACATCATCTGGGTTGAAAAAGACCTTTAAGATCATCAAGTCCAACCATTAACACAGCACTGCCAAGTGCTGTCGAGGGTGGATGGGTACCAGTGTGGTTCTTGTCCATTCTGCGCTTAGCCCTGGCAGAAAGAGATTGTTTCTTTGCCTTTGCAGCTGCCTTTTTGGGATGTGAAGATTGCTGCCATACCCCCTTCAGTCTTCTTTGTCTAAATTTAACAGTTTTATAAATGAGCAGAATATCAAAGCAGTGTCCTGCTGCCCTGGGAAAATCATTGTTCTTGCACAGCTGTGCAAGCACTGATTAAGAAAATGGGTTTTGGTAGTTTTTGATTCAAACAGTGACTTAATATTCCTGTATCTTGTTATTAAGTTTTTAATTTTCAAAAATAAGTCTTCTATTTTAGTCTCTTAAATATTACTTGATTAGGCCTTGATCCCATGACCTCTTATATGAATGGATCAAGCTTTGAACTGAATTGTATTAAGAAGAAATGTTCTGTAAAATGACACCTAAACTAAATTATTTGCAACACATTCGCATCTCGCAATGAAAATAGTTAAAAATCTAGATAGAGCAGAAACTTCCCTTCGTATTAATCAAAATTTAGAGCAAAGCTGTATAACAATTACTTAGTATGCAATTCAAGTCAGTCATGATAAACAACACTATCAGAACTTTATAGCTTCATTCTTGATCCCTGACTGTAAGTACTTTACAAGAATTCAAACCTACCTCTGCATTTTGCTGTAGGAAGATATATCATCTTTGTCCAAGTTTCCCACTTGTAATAAGAAATACTGCAAAAAGCCAAGAGATATCACTCTGGAAATGATACCCCACTGAAATATGAAGCCAAAAGTGCTCCTAGCACATACTTTCATTAGCCTCTGTAGATCTGTAAACTTTTCTTATTCTTTTTTTAAAGCTTTACAGGCTGAATTTTTGGCACAATGCAAAGTATACCTTTGCTTGCAAAATAGACTTCTGCCATGCTTATATAAGCAGGTGCTCTACAAAGTGGAAATGCTGTGTTGCCTACCTTGCCATCTCTAACACTGACAGTGGCTTGTCAGTGATCTCTGTAGGCCTTTCAGCACTAGAAATCTGATGTCTGTTTTGGGCCACCACCTTACAAACCAGATAGGATCACATCTGATGCACCAAAATGCTTGAATTTGTCCTGGTGCAGTGGTGACTGTTCAGCTGTTGCACTCTGTTGACTTTGTCTTTGGAGGCTAAACATAGCAGGTTAGACAGGCTCATTTTATGGGCTGGATTTGACTACCTAGTGCCCCCTTAACTCCCCAGTTTAGGTCATGCTCAGTTCCTTATTTATGCTGTTTAATCCTCTAAAAATAGGGTGTATGGGTACAGAGAGAGCGTTATGTGAGCAAAGTCAAGGTGAGAAGTGCAGAGATAGGACCTTGCTAATACCAGGTCTGGCAAGAATGAGGCTTCCCTGGGCCATAATAAAAGGATGTCCAGTAACCATAACTAAAGAGGGAGTGTCTTTCTCTGCTTCTCTACCTCCCTGGGATATTTATAGCTTACATGTCACCAATTAATCATATGATCATAGAATAGTTTGGGTTGGAAGGGGCCTTTAGCCATCTAGCTCAACCTCCCTGCTGTGAATAGGGACACCTTCAACTAGATCAGGTTGCCCAGAGCTTCACCCGTACTGAATTTGAACACTTCGAGGCAGATCCACCACCTGTTCCAGTGTCTCACCACTCTCACTGTAAAAAATATCTCCCTTAAATCAAGTCTAAATTCACCCTCTTGAAGATTAAAACTATTCCCCCTCTTTCAGTTTAGAACTATTCCCCCTTGTCCTATCACTGCATGCCCATGTAGGAAGTCTCTCTCCATCATTCTTGTGGGCCCCCTTTAGGTACTGGAAGGCCTCCCCAGAGCCTTCTCCGGGCTCAACAACCCCAGCGCTCTCAGCCTGTCCCCATAGGAGAGGTGCTCCAGCTCTCTTGATCATCTCTTCGCGACTGGACTCGCTCGCTCTAACAGGTCCATGTCCTGTGCTGAGGGCCCCATAGAGCTGGACGCAGCACTCCAGGTGGGGGTCTCACAAGGGCAGCGCAGAGGGGCACAAACCCCCGCCTTTCCCTGCCGGCCGCGGTTCCCGGGATGCGTCCCGGGATGCGGCCGTGTCCGCACTGGGAGCGCCGCCGGCGGGTCCCTCACCGGGCACGACCGCCAGGCGGCAGCAGCGGCGCCCGCGGAGGCGGCGCCCATCGGAGCGCGACGTGTCGCTGCCATGGCCGGCGGGCGCCGCCGGCGGTGACAGATGTATTTGAAGAGGCCGGCGGGCGGCCTCGCCTTCTGCCTCTTCTACCTGGCGTCCTGCTTCACCAACAAGGTGAGGGCGGGCGCGGGGCCGCCGCAGCCTCGGAGGGGCCGGGCCGGGCCGGGCCGGGCCGGGCGGAGCGGAGGGAGGTGCGGGGGCGCTGGGCAGGCGGTCCGCTCGGCAGGAGCGGGGGCGAGGTAAGTGGCGGGACCCAGCAGGAGGCGAAGGAGCGATGATGCCCTCTGCTTTCCCTGCTCTGCCCTGCCCTGCCCTGCGCTGCTCAGGGAGAGCCGCGGACCAGCCCCTCCCGGACGAGACTACCCCACGAGTGAAAAATTCCCCGGCATTCCAACCCGAAGGGCCACCGCCGCCCAGCAGTGTACGCTCCCGAAACTGGGGATAGGACTGCCTGCTACCGGTCTCGTTTATCTCTCGGTGTGTGACATCTTAACCTTTCCACGGTACAGAAGTTCCAATACTGGCTTGTTCAGGAGAGCAAAAAGGTGGCATCATATAATTCCAATGAATGAAGTGTTATAGATCCAGAAATTAGGCTGCTCTGAAAGTATCTCTGATGCTGTATATATATTGCATTATTGGATATCTAGCAACTGCACCCATTCCTAAGAGAAGATCTGTTAACTGGAACAATAATACCAAGGGGAAAATCTGTAATATTGAAAGTGTTGTACCAGTAGTGGAACAAATGTTAACTTCCATGGATCCTGCAGCAACTTAATCAGTCAGCAGATTAAAGACAAAAATTTTGTTTTCCATTGTGTAACTAAGTTGCTTATTAGTGTTGCTGAAACGTTTAAGCAAAAGGAGAAGTAGACTGCAGAAGGCCACATTGTGAATAAAACTGTAGAGTTAAAACACAGTTTGAAATATTTTTTTCACTTTGTGAGGAGGAGATAGAGTAACTGCTCTTTGCTGTCCTGTTTATGTTAGAGTATGTGTTTCTGGTTCAGATTTGTGAAAGAAAAGTTGTTATTGAAGGAATCATTACAGATTTCCTGGGAGAGGGCTAGAGAAAAGCAGCATTTCAGAGGTGAAAATGAAACCTCTTCTGGGCAGTGGCCACGAGTTTCTGTTCCAAGGTACGCTTGCCATTATGGATGCCCAGAAATAGACCGAAGTCCAGACAGGAAGCAAAGTTTGTAGGGAGAGATAATGCACTCGATTTGACAGACTGCTAGGAGCAGTGATTAGTTAAACAGAAAGAGGCAGAAGAGCTGCCAAATTGTGTCATGGATTGGGAAAGGTACTCGGCTTAACTGTACGTGAGAGGAGGTCAGAAGGACTTTGACATAGGGCCTCCATTTTCAAACCTGAATATAGGTTTTAGTGTAATAAAGTAAAAAATAACTAGAACCTTTTAGTTGTTGCAGATGGTATGCAAATGCGTATTTATCTTCCTGATTTAAAACCTGTGTGGTAGTTCTGACTCTTGTTTGTGTAATATGGCTCATCAACATGCCTTGTCTCTGTATATTGATGCCAGCTTCTTAGTGACACCCTACACACCTAAAAACTGGACACTGCAAAGTGCTCAGCACAGTTTCCTCTCTGTTGAAAGCTTTCAGCTTCTCCTTTTGCCCTTGACAGCTTCTGCTGGCTCCTGGAAGGAACAGCAGGTATGTTTTATTTCCTCTGAGGAAGCTTCAGTCGTTCTTCTCCTTTGCAGAAATGGTATTTATATACTTCATTACCGGAAATTGTTAGGTCCTGATATACATGTCGAAAGATGTAATGATTCCTTATATTTGCATACATACATATATAGCGTGAAAAGACACCAGCATCCATACATACAGACCCTGACAAAGAGTGCTAAGGCAATAACACAAAGACTTTGCATTTCACCCCCATTTATTACATCTCCAGTGCGCTTTATTGGACTGCTTGGTATTTTACACAACATAGGATGTGAACAGAATGTTAGGTGTGCAAGATGCATTGATCACAAGGAGAGAGTTATGTTAAGATGGTTTAGACCTGAAGGTTTTAACATCACTTAAACTTAACACTGCTAAATGAATACCTTAATTTAAGCAATTTAACAAAACATTCATACAGAATTTACCATAGGTACAACAGTTACTCACTTATAGGTCTGTCTTACTTACGAATCTAATGTACTTAAGAATCTAAGAGAGCAACATTCATAGTACATTTGCTATAGCATATTCAGACTTATGTGCACACAGACCTAAAGAAGTACGTACAAGGTATACCTGTGAAAAATTCCCCTTGAGTGCACTGAAATGCTCATGTCTTGAGGAGTGGGGTTGTCAGCCCAGGCTCTATTATTGTCAGTGATCAGTGGCAGTCCTCCAAGTATAGCAAACTTGAAGAGTTCACGGGCTCCGAGAGGCGTCCCACTCAGAGGGAATTGCTGGTCACAGCTTGCTGTGGACCAGGAGAGATCAAAGGGGCTCACTTAGGACTGCTGTTCATAGGGTCACAAGAATTGGCTCTAGTCATAGTAATTTTCCATCCTGGCTGCAATGCGGGTTGGTAACTTTCTCTAGAAGTTCAATAACAAAAATGTTGTTCCACTTGGGTTGCTATGCCGGCAAGAAAAATAAGTCTCCAAGGCTGTTTGTTAAAAAACAGGAGCTCATTAGACAGTGCTAGTTCCTGAGAGCAGACAGCGTTTCTGATAAGCTCAAGAGAAACTTAGCCCAGGCGCTATGCATCAAGACTGAGACCTAACAAGCATTTCTGAGACCACAGTGTGGCCTGAGAGGGCAGGGGAGGAAATGTGCCACAGAAAGAGAAATTACTAAACATTTTTTTGTCTTTTCTACCAAAATAAGGAAAAATCGAAACTTTTTGTGTGTATTTTGTTGCTTTTGTGATTGTTTGTTAATGTTATAAACTGTAGGTGTTTAATGTCCATTAATTTGGTATTTGTTTTCCAGTATGTCCTGTCTGTCCTGCAATTTACCTACCCTACCCTTTTTCAAGGGTAAGTACTGTTTTAAGAACACAGTTGTTTGAAAAATGACTTTCATATCTTGCTGTTCTGTGCTGAAGCTAACTTCAGTACCTCTTGTCATTACTGGCTTTTGCTGTCTAGAGAACATAATTCATAAAGCCTTAGTAAAGCATTCATTAATGTGTCAGTTAATTTTTTTAACATTCTGGTGGTGGTGTAATTAAGGTATACAGAGTCCATAATTTCTTATTTTTCTGGAAGTCTTAGCTTCAGCATAGAAAAGTAACATTTACAGTACAACCTGTCTTCTTTGGAAATGACACTCTTGGATGATGTGCAGTTGTGGTGTATTCTTTAGCTACACTAGAGAAAACCAGCCTTAAATCCATCTTTAGGCACTTACAAATACCATGTTGCTTATTTTTGTGCTTGACTTTGGTTGTAACTCTGCATCACAAGTCATCTTGATGATTGGAATGGGAAATTTAGTGTTTTGACAAGTGCCCATACATACCATCAGTGCTGTTGATAATTTGTGAGACGTTCCGTGAAAATCTGGCCTCTTACAGTCCAGGCTTCCCCCATTTGTTCTTTTGAGATAATGTGGAAATCTGCACACACTGGGTGTCTTTAGCTCCTTTTCTGCTCCTTAGCATGGCTTACATTTTTGTCTGACTTGCAGCCCCAGGACTTCAATCAACTCTAGAAATAGTTGTCTGGGGAATCTCCATTTACTTTGAGTGTATTTAGCTCAATTAAATATTCAGTGAATGCTTGCTTCGTTTTTGGCACACACAGAGGCTGTCTCTTGGACCAGGCTTTTATCATATGGGGAAAGGGTTTTGAGTAAAGTCTGAAAAATACACGTGTGGTAAATCAACAATAAACAAGCATATTTCAAAGGCAAGCAACTGCCTTACTGTATCTGTGTCACCACATTTATTTCCCTTTTCTATTATTGGCAATGCATTTCAGCATCTTAATGTTTTTCTGTAAGTTCTGGCTTTTAAAAGTGATCTTCCCTTGAAATTTTTTTATGGCTCAGACGCACTTTCATTTGGAGCTGGGACAGATGAGCAAAGGACAGAAGGAATGCGTTTCTCAGTTCATGCTGTTGTAGTTCATTGTCATTGGTTTTGTTCCCATTATAATCTAAGAATATATTGCATAGTGCTAAGCATCTGAAACTCTCACTAACTTCAACTTCCGTCATTAAAACCTGAGACAAGAGGAAATTCTTCACAGTAAAGCTGATCGGAATTCATAACAGGCTTGGATAGAGCATGGTCAAGACTGCATCAGGCATCAGGAAAATCTGGCTTTTAAGCTCTTGTATGCTTCTCATCTTAAAAAAAGTGCAGTGAGCTATTATATTAGCGTTGAATATTTACCATATCCACATGGAAAATGAGCCATCTCTTCTCTGACAGTGTCCAACTGTATGTCATACTGCATAGAGTAAATATTTGTTTATTTGTGTATGTGTGAGAAAGATTTTAAATAATTGCTTAAATGCATTGCAATGAATGGGAAGAATAGATGAACACACTTCTATACCTGTTATGGATGTTAATGTCATTTAATGTTGTAATAGAGTACCTCTGTCTGAACTGTGCTAGATATTCAAGGATTTTCACCCAAGAAGCATGAAACACCTCTCTGAAAAACACTAACATAAGGAAGACAAAAGCTAGTAAATTATTTTCAAGCTTAAAAAAAAATCAGTGTGCGGTAATACTTGTTTTGAGCTATCTGCAAATATTTCTTAGGCCTTGCATACTATTTCTGTAATAGACAGAGGAACTGCTTTGTGGTAGGAGAGGTCATTGGATAGATAAGTCAGTGCAGAATGAACGTAATTGTTATGTACATTTTCAATGAGAAAACCGCAGCGTTGTGGTTTATACACAAGGTTATCTGGCTGTAAAGATGTTTTCTCTGGGGGCTCTGAATCAGAGGCTCCTGCAGCATAATGATGTTATTGTTGATGACACTTCACTTGGTGCTTGCTGCACAAGCTCTAGAGGCAGGGCAGGAAGCAGTCAGTTCGAGGGATTTTGTAATCTAAACCCAGCATGAATTACCGTGGGAAGTCATGGAGCTAATGTCTGAAACTAGTAGGACTACACACGTTATCCTTGGGGCTTATTACTTCAGCTGAAGTGAGTCTTTCAGTCCTGAAATCATGTTTATTTGCTCCAACAGCAACAGTTTATGTATGAAAAGATAGTCATCTCTTGTCACAAACCTTGCCTCCTTTGCATCTTCAGTTCATCATGGCTGTAACATCGCTGTTGTTATTGTAAACCTTGTGCAGGAAGAGGTGATAAAATGGAGATTCAGTAACATGATTAAGGTAGTTGTGGTAGATGGTATTTTATTTATAAAACATTTGAAACAGGATGTGGAAGCGCCAGATTATTAGAAAATCTGGAGGAAATGAAGGCCCACAGAAATGAAAGATTCAAAGGGGAATAGTGGCATTCCTGGTAACCCAGAGAAATGGTAGATAACTGGAGGCATGATTGTGCTGTGAGAAGTTCTGTGGATTCTAAGGTCATTCATAAGAGGACAAACAATTCAAAGATGCTGTGTTGTTCTGTTTCAGGTGGCAAACATTAGTGGGTGGACTTCTCCTTCACCTCTCCTGGAAGCTGGGCTGGGTGGAGATAAACTTGTGTTCAAGGTACTCTGGGTTTTTTGGTATCTGCTAAATACTTACTTTCTGTAGCTGGATCACAGCATAGATTGATTGTGAAAGTTACTAACTGGCCAAAATAAAGGTTGGATTGTGTGTGTGTGTGTGTTCTGCTTCACAGATGTAGAGGAGAATATTGTTATAATAGCCATCAGTGATATTGGTAGAAGCAAGATTAGGTCCAAACATTGCTTTAGTGGCAGTTACTGGTATCTATATATTATTATCAAATGTTTATTTTTGGTGAAGACTTTGTCTTCACAAAACATTCTAAAGGAATATAGCCGTGAGTAATGTCCTTTTTTAGTTCGACTTGTCATTACTAATGATTACTTCTGCTTTAAACCATGAAATTAAAAAAGTTGAATCCTTTTTTCCCCCAGCTTGGAAAAGATATTTTGATTTTTTTTTTTTTCAAATTCTGAAAGAATTTAAAGAAAATACTGGACAAGAACCACTTTATGATGTTGAAGATGTTGCTTTTATCTATGAAAAGTTTTGATGAAAAATTATTTGTATTTTGATGCTGGAGACTTCAGGCCACTAGGTGTCACTGCATTGTAGGAAAACAGATTAAAATACATCTTGAGAGACTTCTTGTTAGTTTAGTGAATGCAGAATACCTGTTCTAGAATAGACTGAATGGAATGATCAGAATTAATTGACATGTTCTGGCTATAATACAGACAAATACTTAATGATGAGTTTAAACCTGTCTTTCTTCAGAAGAATCAGACACATGCTTTAACGCTTTGCTGAGCTGCACTTGTACCTTGTATCTCCTGTATTAAAACAAAACAAAATAAAACCAAAATTAAAAAAAAAAAAAAAAAAAAAAAAAAAAAAAAAAAAACCAAAACAAAAGCCAAAACCCTCCAACACCCAAAACCCAACCAACAAACCGAAAAACTCCCCAACAAACAAATGTAATGTCCAAAGATGATTTTAGTACTACCAGTGGGATATGGATATTTCCACACCCCCACCCCTTACAGAATATTGTTCTCTGAATCTGTCTATTGGTTTGGGTTTTTTCTGTGTGTGTGTAGGATACTTAGAAATACCATATCCAGTCTCCTCATGCTTCAGATAATAAACTGTCGTCCATTTGTTTGTTTATTTCTACAAAGTCTCAGTTTTTCTGTCATGTGGACTGATCTCATATACCTTCTGAGCCAGTTCAGGTTATCTCCAGGTGTCTCAGCAGAATTAAATAAAGACCAAATAAAAACATATTACTTAGGATAATCTCTCTTAGGTTTTGTGGATAACCTGCTTTTCATCTGCTTCCCCCCAGTGCTCCCAACTTTAAGGAACTCTCCATCATTGCTTCTAAACAGCAAATACTGCCTGCAAAGCTTGTATCCAGAACAAGGTCTTTGTGGAGCACATTGGAATATGTGTAGCATCTACATAATGCTACACAGTGCTGCAATCTGCTGTCCAGCTTCTGCCTAACCCTTGTAGGCACATAAGCCCAATGTGTTCTGGTTGTCATTTCTTGCAGTGCTGTATTCACCCCACAGCTAAGCAGCAGCTCAGAGCTTTACTTTAACCAAAGCTCCAAAGTGTGGTTTAGGGGAACCTACTCATTGACTTTATTGGGCTTTGGATTTAGCCGTACAACAACCACAAACTCATCAGTTCTTTTCCTGTTTTACATGTACATCACTGTATTGGATCAACATAAGAAGCTGCTAATTGGTTTACATACAAGACAGATTGTTGATGCTGATGTGTTGCATCAAGCATCCATGCATTCTTTTTCAGTCCTGAAATTCCCACTTGGCAGCATAAAATTCTACCCTTACATCATGGAAAAAGCATCTCAAGTCCTTTTCCATTGCATTTCACAATACTGACGAAGACATATTTGGGATTCCTACAGTTCAGTGGTGGGGAACATGAAAGACTGATATTTTTATGTTCTAAATGAAAATTCGGTTTTCATCGTGTTCCTTTCATCTTCTCAGCCCTACCCTCTTTTCTTCCTTCCCTCTTCCTTCCATTTGTTGCAGTTCCAATAGTGCGGGGAGTATTTTTGTTGGTGTCTGATGTGAACTCATTGGTAATGAGGCATGACAGTTTTAGATCTTGGTCTTGATGAAATTCCAGTTGAAGTCAATAACCTTAAAAGGAACAGTGTTTTTATTAAAAATTATGGTGACTATTCAAGAAAAACCAGAACAAATATTTATGTCAGTGAAAGGATCTAAATATTATATTCATGGGCCTGATTATCTTGGAAATTTATATAACAGGAAATTTATGTGATTTACAGTTTCTTCCTTATCTGTGATTACACGTATCTTTATGTTTTGTTTTCATTCATACTGTTCTGATTTCGTCTTTTTGGTCTGTTTTTCTTGTGTTCCATGAAGTGTAATAGTGTAGCGGTTCCTATAATTAATGTTTTAAGTCCTACATGCTAATTGGAAGTGTAATGCAAATTAAGGAACTACAAGCAGTTCGGTTTTATTCTGAGAACGAGCATTATTTGCTAACTTTTTCTTGACTTTAATTCAAAGCTTGAGAGGAGTGAATGGATTAGCCATGCCTTCAGTCCTGGGAAGCCTTTGATTCAGGCTCTTACCTCACTGCTATTCCTTTCTTCCCTTGCTCAAAGTTTTCCATTATTCTCTCTGAAATTTACCACCCACGTGATCCCTTTTTCCCCTTAAGTAACAAGATTAAAAAAATGGAAACGTGCAAATTCTGAATCCCCTTCTCAGAACTGAAACCTGATCATGCTGGAACAACCATAGCTAAAAAAAAATTAATCAGATCAATCTGATGACTTCATTCCTCCATTAGCTGTCAAACTGCCTCCAGGAGTTTGGCTTAGTCAAAGGAATATCATTAGGAAATCTCAAGAGATAGGCTCCCACAGAGACAATCTGATCTTTATGAAGAATCTCTTTGTAAATCTGGCTGAGAAATGAATGTGTGGGTGGCCAAGTGTATTTGTACATAGTGAAAATGTGTACTGTCTGTGCAAATGCACCATTTTATGCCTTCATTTGTCAGTTTTTGTTCCTTTCACAGCACATCAAGGAAATTAGTTGAAATTTCTCTCCTTTAAAATGAATGAGAGTAATTGCTAAGGAAAAAAATAAAACAACACACTTTTAGAGAGAGAGAAGCTAGGGGAAGAGTAACACAAAAAAATATATCTGCAGATAGTTCCTCTCTTTGATTAGATGAAGTGAATAATTTCTGACTCTGACTCTTCAGTAAATTGGAGGAATACTGAACAATAGGACAATGACTTTAATATGCACACACCTGAAGTTTATGTGCATATGTACATATTATATTCCTTGCAAGCAACTGTTCCTGACTGTATGTAAACAGAATGTGGTGAAGTAATGAGATTTTAATTGTTTTCACAGGTCTGAAATCCTGTCATGGCTTCCTGCTTCGGTACTTTTTGTGGGCATTATTTATGCTGGCTCTCGGTCACTGTCTAGATTGGTAAGAAACGCACAAGTAGAAGTCAATTCTTTATTATCTCTACTTTGTAAACAGAGAACATTCCCTTCATACATGTGTTTAATGCTGTTCCTGGGTTAAGGGGAAAGGAGAGAGGAGGGGTTTAAATAATATATCCATTGTTAATGGTGCTAAAGCAGCGGTTCAATCCTATGAAGTATCAAAAAGCATCTCTGTGACAGTCCAAAGGACTCAGCATCTTTACAGAGTACTCAGTGGTTTTCAGACCAGATCCTCAGTGGTCTGAATTTTGCAAGTAGGGAAGAAGCTGAAGAACTTATTAGCTGTAATGTTCCAAAGGGGGAATGGGACTGTGGGATCTGTGGGAAATCCTTCCAGGAAAGTGATGAAGACCATTTCAGTGAGAGGCTTTTGATTCTTTACTGGATTTGAAAAAGTAAATAGAAAGTTGGGAAGAGATTTTGGGAATAGTTGACCAGTTTTACGATCCATGTGAATCACAATAACCTATCAAATGTTTACAAGATACCAGATCTGCTTTCATTAAACTTGAATGCTTTATGCTTAAATGATATAGTCCTTAAAAAATAAAATAAATTAGTGACATGAATTTTTTCAGATTAATAATGTTTGACTGCTGTTATGCAGTCTGCAAGACCACATTCTGCCCTAGTTCCCTACTGCATTCTCTCAGTACATCTTACTGTAACTCTAGAGCCAGCTTGCTCCCGTCAGCTCCTAAACCCCAAAGAAGATCAAAAGGGAATCTTTTACAAGATTCTGATTGTAGTGATACCTTGAACATCTCAGTAGAGAGGCAGAGCAGAAAAGGACAGGAGGTCTCTGTCCTCAAAAACAAGGTTGGGGGCCTCATCTTGGAACCAAATAATCTTGGGAAAGCACAGGCATGTGCTCAGAAGCCCCATGCTTCCAGATTAGCTTTGTCTCAGGGTGACTGCATTTCCTTCCTCTTGGTTCCTTGTCAAAGGACGTTCCACTGGGCTTCTCTGGTGTAAAGTGACCAAAGATCCGTGAGGAGAGCCTTGCCTGGAAACAGCAAAAAGCCTTGGCAGCAGCATATTTTCTGCTTGCTCACTTGGGTGGTGGAGGAGTTATGAATCGCATCCTCTCTGCTGTTTCTTCTTTCTTCCTAGTCATCCAGTCAGTTACTGTGTTTCTCTCCTGTTCCTGCTCTGGTCATTCACAAGTGAGTTACACTGGAGTGGCAGAGGGGCTATGAATGGTTTTGATTTATATCCCAAACCTTTCTTAAGGAGAATCTCCCATTTCTGAGTGGCTTTTTGTTGTACATGAATGGGGATTTAGAGGCCTAATTCTGTGGCCGTTTTAGGAGGAAAGACAAAAGAACAAGTAGTCTTAGGCCATAGTTGTTATGTACTACCTTGTACTGGGACTAAATTCAATCTTACATAGAAGCTTTACTTACAGTAACTTTGTGTAGAACAGTTTTACGACACAGTGAAAAGGAAACTCATACCTGAATTGGCTCACCTCAGCAGCATATTTGAATTAAGAAAGTTTATTCCTAAAGCAGAATTTATGTACGCTTTTTTGATCAAATCCATGGAGACCGGCTTTCAAACACTCCTGTATGCTGGCAGGGCTAGAGTTTTTATCTCTGTTTGTGCCTCTCCCTAGTGGTGCTGGCAGTCTCTCCTGCCCAAGGGTTCCGAGCTGGAAGTGGAGGAGGACTGCTTAGCTGTGGACTGTGATGCATTAACAAAAGTATGCAGAGCTGTGAGAGGAGGTTTGTACAGAGTCAATTCACCCTGCCTGCCCAACCAGTAAACCTTTCTTTTAATAACCCACTCACAAATTTAAGAAGCAGTCACATCAAAGGCAATACACATATGGAGAAGGTTAACTGGGCTAGGCAAACTGGAGCCATTGTTGGCTCCAGAACTCATTTGGAAGAGCCAAAAGCAGAGGGGAGGAAAGAAAAACCCAAGAAATTGGCTTCACAAAAGGAAGAATGTAAATTTTGCTGTCAACTTTCCTTGTTTATGGCTATTTCTTGTATTTCCTATTACTGTATCAGGCTCAGGGTGCTCACACCGTATACTTCTGGTTTTATGTTCTCAGTTGTCCAGCAACAGTGTTGAGAATTGGCTTGCAGAACTGGTGAAGCTGGGTCACCAACAACTTCATGCCAGTTGTGTTTGTGTGATTTTCATTCCTTATTAGTTTAAAGGTGTTAGAAATTATCTTGGTGTAACTCCTGTGTTTATGGATCCACCCCAACTGTCATTATGACTTAAAATGTTTAATTAGCGATGCTTACCTGGCTTCATGCTAAAGAAAAGAAAATTACAGAAAATATTGATTTCTGAATGTAAAGTCCATTTTAAGAGATGTTTGCTGCTTATATCAGCTGATACTTAAAAACATGAACATCACTGAGAAATTACCTCATTCTCTACTCATGTGATTTAAATGCTATACACAAGTGGGGAAATACTGCTTCCTAAACTGGCTTAGTCTTTAGATTATCTTAATCAGAGCAGAGAATTGCTTCTGTTTCAACTGTCTGAGAGACTACAGATCTGAGCTGGAGGAATTATTATGAACCACTGATTCTGGTTGGGTTTGCCTGCAGCAATGGGTGTTTGATTCATTATTGTTATCATTGGGGTTTGTTTCTTAATGATTTCATGTTGGGATGGTGTCCAGATACCTCAGTGAGTATAATTTCAACATCACTTGTGTATGAACTATGGCATTTCTACTGTAATTTTGGGCAGCTCTTCCTAGCAGTAACTAAAAGCAATCACCTAAAATCATCTTGCCCACAATTCTGTTGCTAGGAGTCACACTGTATTCTTAGTACCAGTAGACAGAGATAGGAAACTAATGAGAACTGTTTACTGTGGAGGGTGCAGATATTGGGTCAGAGGAGGCAAACTAGCGGCAGATACCAGGAGCAAATCTTACTGAGGTAGCTGTGTACAAACAAACTGGCTGAGCACTCAGAAGTGGGCCAAGCAGCAAGGAATGCTACAGCAGGGCCTGCATTTAAAGATGCCTGTGCCATGTGGTAATGATTGGAATGGGTCTAAGTCCCTTTTAGGAGATATGGCATGGGTTTATAGCTTAAAAACCAAAAACCCCAAACCACAAACATGTGGGATTGCTGCCTCTAGGAGGAGTGCCCCTTGCTATGTGTTTGACTGTTCTGGGTTGATTTGGGCATTTTTATTTTCTCCCAACGGCAGCCAATCCCGGTGTTCCTCACTGTGCACAACGCGGCAGAAGTTATAACCTGTGGGTTCCTGAAGTTTGTGCAGAAAGAGGTAATTGATCTGTTTATTGATACATTGATATAACTACTATGATACAACTGCCCTATAACAAGATACTTAATTGCTTTTAATACAAGCAGCATTAGTGCAGTGTGCTTTTTTAGTCTCTCTCTGATGGCTGGTCATTAGTGATACCCAAAGAGAGCTTTGCTGTTGACAGGTATCTATACTGATATGAGATATGAAACACTGCACATGTGTATCACCAGTTTGATCTGCGTTTTTAAGACTGGCTTGATCCTGCTTGTTTTTTCCATTTGAAAACTAATATTCCCTCTCTATCATAATTTTTATGTTCCCACATGAAAATCTCATTGTTTGAGCCGAGAGGGAGGAGGACTGGGTGCTTAGATCTAACTGGTATAATACATCTAGTGTGTTGTATGATTACAGATAGATCACATCTCCGCATGAAATGCAGGAGGAAACTGCGTTTTTTAATTTGTTTTGAATTCTTGAGAATCTGCCCCAAGACCTGTGAAAGTCTTGTGAATAATTCCAGCACCCTTTAGTAAGAGCTGAGTTTGTTTCTCACAAACTGTATTAGGGAATCTTCTTTTTAGACTTTTTTTGTAATGCTTTTCTAATTGACTGAAGAGCTGCTGTATGAGCTAACACTGGAAAATCATCACAAAGGCATTTCTACAGTGGCCTCTGTCTTGCTGTAAAAGGGATCTTCCGTTCATTATATCTGTTGCCTGTATAAAAGACAAATAAATGACCCATGTTTTCTACTTGTAACAAACAGAAGAGGTCACTAAGATTATGCCTAAGGGACATAAGAGTGTGTACCATGCTGTGTCCCTGTAACATTGTCCTCTGATTAATGTCCCTGTTAAGGTATTTCATATTTTCCTTCTATGTCACATGCTTATGATTCCTCTCTTTAAAAACAAAAGCAGTACAGACAAGGATAATGGAAAGACACAGGCCTTGCTGGGAACATTCTTAGGAATAATTTTGTACCAAGGAATTGGGAAACTTTCGTGAGTTTAGATCAAGACTGATTTGACTGATATCTTTTATTAGGTACTTAATTAGTACCTAACTAAGAAAACTCAGTATTTGACTACGTACATGACACAGTTTTAGTGTAATTCAAGTTAAGTTTGAGGACCAGGTATAAAGTTCATGCTGGTTTTAGATTTACCTGCTAGTAAGTAATCTCAAAATATAAATCAAGTTGAAGTAGGCTAATTTGTAATGCTGATTCTTGTTTTCCAAATTAATTTTGCTAAGCAGCGCTCAAATGTGAGGGGCTGTTGAATGCTGCTAATTGAAGTTTTAATGTGTTTGGTGCAGTAAGATCAGCTGTCGTCACTTTCCAGTTTTTGGACGGATAAAGCACTATTTCACCATTTCTATCATTAAATTTTAATCTTTTAATCATACTTTCTTTTTTACAGCAGACCTCTCATCTGAAAGTCTGTAGGTAAGCTTTTAAAACTACTCACATTCAGATTCAGACTTGTTTTGGCTCCAGCTTCTCTATTTGCTTCAGATAATGGCACCAAAACAATGAAGAATGTAAGGCACATTCCTGTGGGCGGTGAGCCTAAATTGCAACATCAGAGTAATTAAATATTTTTAAATTTTTTTTAACCATTGCTTGAATAGATTTTTTTTTTCTCCTTACTAAAACAAAAAAAAGCCACAAGACCAGTCTTCCTGAATGAAATAGCAATGCTCATAATATTTTTGGAAAGGAGATGGAAACCAGGTTTGAAGTTTTAGTGGGTGATCGTAAACAGCATCAGAAAGATGATTAATGTGTTAGAAAATAGCTAAAAATGCCTTTCCTAAGAAATAAAAGATAAATAATATCTGTTTCTGCTAGAATCATTCATTTCAAGTTGGGAGTATGTCTCTTCTGCCATGTCCAAAGTGACAGGATGAGAGAAAATGGCTTTAAGTTGCACCAGGGAAGGTTCAGATTTGATATTAGTAAAAAATTTTCACCTAACATGTGGTTGGACATTGGAATAAGTTGCCCAGGGAGGTGGTGGAGTCACTGTCTCTGGAAATGTTCAAGAGGCATCTGGATGTGGCACTTGAGGAGATGGCTTAGGGGTGATTATGGTGGTACTGGATCAGTGGTTGGACAGATGATCTTGAAGATCTCTTCCAGCCTTGATGATTTCGTGATTCAGTGATACTAAGCTACACAGCCTACCAACCCTTGTTGGCCCTGGTTGTTTGGGCTTCAAAAAGGAGATAGAAAGGGACAAACAAAAGTCAACTAGCCATATATTCAAAGTTTCATTCTATGTCCCCACATCCCTTGAAGAAAGCATATTTGTTATTCTCCACATCCTGTAATCTTTTAGCTGTACTTAGGAATGTATAATGTTGGGTTACTATCAAGTATAGTTAGTGGCATTATCTTCCTAATTTCTTCCTGTTATTTCCATTATCTAACTTAGTCTGGCCTTGTCTTCACCACTGGATTATTGTCAAGGATGCTGTGTTTTTTTTATAATCTTTATTCTGTCTTTTCCTATGCCTCTGGAGAGCAGGAAAATAAGCTACAAACCGAAGTGTATGTTATTATTAATAGTGACAGTCCACAGAAATTTGACATCAGTGTATTCAGTGTAGCGTGAAGAAATACTGACTCAGCCACAGGTTAAGAATTTATTTATCTTAAGTCAGTGGATTAGGAGGGAACTTACATTGTCCTTAAACCATTTCTAGTGTAATACCTCTCATTTTCACTTTCCTCTGTGTTCTGGAGTAACACCATCACTTTTAAGGGAGTCACTTCTGCTGGAATTATTGTAACAGGCAGTTCACCTTAATGAAAGAAGTTTTTAGTAGCCATTCAGCCAGAAATTGGTAGATTTTGGCTTTCTGAAGAAGCCTAGGGGAGCCAGATGGCAAGTGAAGAATAATATTCTCTACCAAAAAAACTTGATTTCATCACTTCTGAGATGTTTTGTGCTGCTTCTCTTCTCATTCAACTTTGCTGTGTAAGAGTCACAAAGAATGCATGAAGTAAAACTTAACTGTGGTGGCAAAAATTGCTTTTTAAATATAGAATAAAAAACTGAAGTGTCAGTGTGAAATTAAGTGGAATTGCCTCTACTTTGCTGAGAGTACAAATCCAAGTTGCAAGCTTTTGATCTTGTGGTTTATTTTTTTCTCTTCTCCGCAGTGTGCTGTTCCTTCTGGCAGCAGCAGTGTGCCTTCCTTTGTGTGACACACAGGTGAGCTCTGCTTAGTAAAGCAGCTCTAGTTAGACCTTGGTATGTGACGTTTTGTTAGCATAAGAGGGAGGCAGCTTTCACTTGTAAGCTAGGGTAGGATTCCTGTGAAGGAACTGTAAATGTTTCCTATTGCTGTGTTGTAGTCTTGCTGGTTTTACTGTGTTTGCATCATGGTAAAACCTCTGAGCAGTCTGGACATGCAGCTCTTTGGTGAAGACAGTGGCTGGGGAAACCACAGTTTTACTTCTAACAGGGCTTACAGCAAATCACTTAGGTTTGGGTTAATTGCATGTACTTTCAGAAGGTTCCTAAATTAGTTTTGTATTCACTCTACACACTTTCTGTAGCTACTAGAGAAAGAAAGGAGATACCTCCAGAGAGTGCTCCATCCGGCAAAGTTTTCTTCATTGGAGATTCTCTTTTGGAGACCTATAAAGGCTGCCTCCTTGCTTTAGGCACATCAGTTAATATCTGAAGTCAGATGAATCTAGAACTTGTCTGGATTCATCTGATCAAATGTGGCCATCGGAAGCATTGCACCTGCACTAGCTCTGCACGGTCCATGGAGCACAGCAGGAACTGCTGATATATAATTTGTCTCCCTTGAAAGCAGATATCTAAAATATGCCAGGTGATCTCCTCTCAAAATATTTGATTTTCTCTGTTGATTGTGAAGAGGGCCTGCTTTGCTCAGGGCAGATCTCTGTTTGAAGCACACTTTTGGATACTCTCCAATTAGTTGGAACCTTAGCTGCTTCAGAGGCTGAGAGGAGAAAGGAGACATGACAAACACCTTAGTGATGGTCCTCTGATCCTTTTGCTCCTTCCTGATTGCCACTCCAGGACTAAACAGACTGGGGTCCATATGCTTAGGTTGTTTAAAGTGTTGTACGTATCTGAAGGAAATAGAACCATCCCTGTCAAGACAAGCTGAGAACCTGGGTAACTGGCATATGCCAGGTCTCTAAGTGGGACAGGAAGAACTTCAGTCTTCCCAGTTTTCCTTAGTCATCTTCTCTTTCCTTTTAGCATTGCTCCCACTCGCTGTACTTGCTTTGGGAAGTTAACTGCAGGGAAATCACAATATGTATGTTTACATGAACATGTTTTTATTTATGTAGATGTTTTTTATTGCAGTTTGATCCAAACGGATATTTATGGGCTCTAATTCACTTGGTCTGTGTTGGTAAGTAATTTTCTTTAAGAAAAGAGTTAGGAAGAGTAAATGTTTTGGAGAAATGAGCTTTATTATGAAATTACTGATGTTTGAGATTCTTTACATAAGAAACACTTGGAAAGAATGAAGATCGGTAAACATAAGAAAGTGTGTTCCTGTTGTAGCTTTTATGTTGAAAACAACAACAGAATAAATTAGGTATTGCAGTCTGTTAACAGTGGATGAGAAAATGCACATACAATTTTAATCAGCACTAAGCTCTTCCAGTTGTTTTTTGATGGTTACCTACTGAGAGACACCTCTCTCTAAGGGGAAGGTAAATATGAAAAAGGCAAGCAATAACGTGTAGATAGAGCTTTACTGCACACACAGATTTTTTTTAAAAACTTACAAAAATGCTCTAAAATATCATGCAATATGGTCCCAGAGGAAGGATGTTGAAATGTTGGGGTTTTTTAGGCAATCATATGCATTTTTTAAAAATTTTAACAGTGAGTTGCATGACCCATCAGGTTTTATTTTGTCTTTTTTTCAGACTAAACATTGATTCAGATAAATCATAACTCTTCCCTGAAAAGCTAGAAACAATCAGACCCAGAAAATCTGAAGAAAATAAGAGTAGTAATTTTTAACTAGGAGATTTGTGTCCTTTGGAACATTTGGGTGGATAATCAGGCACCTGTATTTGATTCTTATCCATCCTATACACTGAATTACTCATTCCTATGTTAAGTCTTGTCTGCAGATTAAGGATGATTCCTTCTTTACTTCTTTTATTCAAATTGTAAAATTTTCGAGGCAGAGGTAATGTGTTTATATGTATTTGTGTCTAGGGAGGTCTAGAGATCCCATTCTAAAATGTTGTTAATATACAAATATGAAATGTATTTTTTTTCCTCTAGGAAATATTATATGGTAAACATTTGCTCATTCAGATAAAAGTAGAAGCTATGGATTTTTTCAGATCAAATACTTATTTGCTGTAATGAGCACATAAGCTTTTCTCAAAGCCAAGGTGTTTCACTTGTAAAGCAGTGCTTGGTCATGGAGGTGGGAAACTGCTTAGAGAGTCTTCAGAAGGCTTCTTCTGAGTGTTTGAAATGTGTAGGAAGTGCCAACAAAATGTTTATGCTCAAAACATAGCTTCTTTCCGTTTCTCTTGGGTTTAGGAGTTGTTGATTTAACTGTTGGGGTTTTTTGTGTGTGTGTAATTAGATTTCCTATCAATTGAAATAAAGATGCTACAAGAAAGGGCAAACAGGTGAACCAACTTCCTGCATTAAGTTAATCAAGACAGGGCATTAGAAAAAGGACCCATATTCTACCCTTCACCTTGTCCAGTGGAGGTAGAATTGGGTACATTTGTTTCAGTGTTCTACTGGATTTAATTTTTATATTCTGTTTCTCTCTGTTAAAAAAACAAAACAAAAAACAAACAAACAAACAAAAAAACCCACCAAACCCAAGGCCTTGAAGAAAGGGTCTGAAAAAATAGAGCATGAAGCTGTATTGTTTCTTCCATGAGTGCTTAAAGCTTTACCCAGAATAGAAATGTGAGCTAACCAAGAGGTGAGTGGGTCAAGAATGTAAAGAACCTGGAGACACTAGATCTGAGAGTACTTTAAATAGTAAAGACAGCTCAGAGCCAACAGCTCTGCATAGGGGTCCACACAGATTGATAGGTCATAGAACTTACCCCCAAAATCGGGTAGGCTGAGAACCCACTCTGTGATGCTTTTCTGTATGTATTTACACACAAAAACACACACACTCTCCTTTGTAGTTGCTGTGAGCTGGAAGTTGTCTCTTCCTCAGAAAAACTAGCAGAGCCACAAAGCATGACTGTACTCTCAGATGATAACACTTTGAAAACCATTAATTTGAAGCGATAGGTTCATTTTACTCACGGTTTTGGAATCCTTTGTGCCATGTTGCTAAACTGTAATTCAGAGGGGTTCCACGTCTGCCAGTACCACGGCCAAACAAGCTGTTGTTTGTCAGAATGATTGCACGTTATGGCAATTACGCATGTCATTTCAATTACAGGGGCTTACAAAGTATTTCACAAGTTGTGGAAACCTGGCTCTTTAAGGTAATGTGTTTTCATATTCTTTTACAAAGAAAGAGATTACTATCAAAGAGGCTTAGAGACACATCTGTGTAGCAGTCAGGTAAACTGTAGGGATCTCTGCATTATCAGCATGAGCCGGACCACTCTTGGTTAATCATTAATTGCAAGAAGAGCCTTATTTATTGTTGGTAACAATAGCATGTGGTTATTGATAGTTATACTGCTAACTGGGACACTGAATTAGTTTTAAACGTTGTATTATCCAAGGGTGATGACTCAGTCCTGGAAAAAGAACCCGTGATTACTGGCACAGGTGTTAAGAGGTAATGTTAATTTGTGTTCATGTGGAAAGGTGCATGGTTTGAATCGGTCACTACCTCCCTTTGTGACAGTCTCAAAAATGTTCAGCAGCTGCTGACTTACCACAGGACTGGAATGGCCAAGTACCTTAAACACCTTGAAACCCTTCACTAATCCCATTTGCATGTTAGAACTCCAACCATGCAATGGTAGTCTTATAATCAGGTGGCACTACATGTTCACAGTGTGTGTAACCTGCAGTTGTCTGTATAGATGGAGATGGATCTGTTGCCACTGCATATTATTTGTTCATAATATATGCATCTGTAGAGTATGGATAAGCTCATTTATTTCAAAACCATTTTCTGTCTCTGGTTAAAGGTTCTAAATTTTAGTTAGTCTCATTTTACTTCACTTTAAATGAGACTTCCACTGACATAGTAATAACAGAAATAATACGCGAATTATGTGTAAATTAATATGTTGATTGAGAATTTACTTAATTTATTAATATAGATAAAGTTATTGAGAATTTACTTAATTTATTAATATAGATAAAGTTATTACTATATTATGTTCATAATATATATAATATAATGTTACTATTACCTAACTATATTATATAAATTAATATAATGTAATATTACAGTGTATGATACTGCTTAATATACCGATCTCTTGTACCAAATGAACAGCTTTGCTAAATGAACACCTTTTTTTCTTTCCCTCCTCTCCCAGTGATCTGGACCAACAGTACATCAACTATGTATTCAGGTAAAATGAATAAGTCTTTGATACACCATAGCTGGTTTTATGTGGTATATGTTTTCATTTTCAACTGTGACTTGTTGAGGAAACTCATAGCTACCACTGCTTAAATGTAGTTATTTAGCAGGACATTCACTGAAAGAACAGTGCTAAGCTGAATGGCTCAGCAGCTGAATTTTTTGGCTCTGGTTATGGATGGATATGCCAATATACACCTGGGAAGGTAACGAGGTGTTAATTATAAATTTTTAAATCACCATGTGCACAAGTGATCTATCATTTCCAGAAATAATATTTACAGAGTAACTCCCTGGCAATACCCCACTTCAGAAAATAAAACTTATACAACATTGCCAGAAGGGGAGGTAGTGATTACAAAAGTACTGTGTGCAAGGAACATGAGCAGTAACTGATTGTTTCAGAGTGCCGTTGGTGGGATTGAGTAATTCAGGCTTTCAGTTGTTTTTCTGATTTGGAGATATAAAAGTCACTTGTTATTTTTTAGCCAGTGAAAGAACCTGAGTCACTGACCATATTCCCCTGCTTTTTTAAATTCAGTCCTTTATTCCTCAAAGAGCCACGCAAGTCAGAACATTCAGTGTACTTGGCTTCCTCTGGTTTTCGAAGGCGAGGCTTTATTTGAAGTAGGACATGTAGAGACTGGACTAGATTCTCCTCCATCCATATGTTGGATGACCATTCTCCTTCATCTGTATGTTGTATATGTTGGCCTCTTCTTAGGATGGTAGCTAAAGTCATATGGGGACACTATGAAGTAAGAATAATAAATTCAAAGAAAGGGTAGTCAAAAGGAATGAAAGAGGGAGCAGAAGTTAGGAATAAGCATAACAAAAATAAAGTTGTGCTTCTCTGATTTGGTGGATGACCACATGAAAGATCCTTGACAGGAGCACGTTAGGGACACCAGCGTAGGAACGTCGCTTCACTTCAGTTCCCATTTATCTTGTGAACATCATCCATGCAATAACAGTGTGTCTTTCTTTTTATCTTAGTTCAATCAAATCTCCTGTTTCCATACATGAGTAATGCAGGCCTGTGATTTTGCCTCTGTATGATTCCAGTGTCCATTCACCAAAAGGTCCCATTTGTGGATAATATCTGAATGTTGGTTTGCTTGAAGTGGTCTCTTGTTCAAATCAGTTGTTTTCCATCTGTGCAATGCACTATGAAATGGAAAGCAAATCAGTTTTATGCAAAGGAGGTAGGTGCATTTATTGAAACTTTGTGGAAGAATTAGTTGTGGAATCTGCAAATAGTTGCCACATGGAGAAATAACCCATGAAGTCTTGAATGAGCTATAGCTGGTTTTCTGTGTTGAAGGGAAAATCATTAAACAAGCAGTAAAATCAATTGATTTTTCATTTGGCAGCTATCTGACTATGGCTCTCAGTTGTCATTTTAGTTGAAAATTGCACATAGGCCTGAACCTTTAAATTCTGATTTTGGCTGAAAGTCCTTCATTTACAGCTTTGTTTGAAAAGCCAGGGCTGGGTTCCTTCTCTGTTAGTTGGTGATCTTGGTCCTTTGGAGTCTGTCAACTTGTGTCCAGCAGAGAGCAGGAGTCCCACATTACATGGAAAGTATGATTGTGTATTTGGAAACTTGTGAAAGGGAGAAACTTCTTGCTCAGGAGCTGCGAGGTGCAGTGGTATGTATTTTAAAACTTTCTTTTTACAAAAAACCCAAACAAGCAAACAATCCAGCAATGGATTTGTGCAAATTGGAAGATGGCTATTTTCAGCATCTGCTTGAAAACAAAAATTAGTTATCCAAGCTTCCAAAGATTTTCACCAATAAGAGGCTTAAAGGTCAGCATAGCTTATAAGATGAATGGTGCAAAGCAATTGCTGGAAAACATGTGGCTGAGAGGAGGTAGCAGAGTGGATGCTTCTTTGTTTGGCTTGGGCCTGTGGATATCTATATATGTTTGTATTTCTGTGTATTTCAGAAGGTCACAGTCCGTAACATTTGGATCTCATCTTGCCTAGGGAAAACAAGCAGTTCCGTAGACAATGGGATAAGTGACAACTGATTTCTTATAGAGTTTTGTTTTGTCATAATAGCTGATGAAGTTTGAAAGGGTGTGAAATTTGGTGGAAGCTCTTTCTGTGTTTGAAACACCCAGGACATGCCACCTCTAATATTTAATGGGACTTCAAATCTTTCTGCTGCAGAAGGCACTGGCAGGGTTTGTTTCTTCGTGAGACCTCTGCACTTGTAGTTATCTTGGAGATCACTGCCACTTCCTAAATTTGGATGAAGCTGTTCAGAGTGTTTGAGAGCTATGTAGAGCTATGTACACACAGCTTTACTGCACAAGCCTAATTTCTGTAGATAACTGTCAAAAGTGTTTTAAAATCACACTGAGTAGAGGAATATTCTCTGAATGAGCTCTAACTCCTCACAAACAGCTCTGGGTCAGAATTACTGTAAATGTGGGTTTATCTCTATCAGAGGGTGCCCAGCACTAAACTCTGTGATTTAGCAGATGTTAAGGTATATGCTGCTTCCTCTACTCAAGGCTTCTCTTGAGGACTGTTTTGGCCATGACAGAATCCCAGTTCCACCTCCAGAACAGGATACTGTAATGTTTACTGGAGATCTTGTCTGTACAGGCATGACTGTACGATTCTGTGATTTATGAAGGAACTTGCTAGTGTGGTATTAGTGGAGCTTTCTCCTCTTAGCACTGTTATCCGCTTATTTCTAACCTAAATCACACAGCTGATGTGCGGCTGTGCAGGTAAAAGAAAGCAGCTGCGTGGGCACAGACAGACAGTGTATGCACACGCAGACAGACAGTGTGTAGAATCATCAAATCATTTAGGTTGAAGAAGATCCTTAAGATCACTGAGTGCATTAACCAAACACTTACCGAGTCCTACACTCACCAAGCACCACATGAATATGTCTTTAAAGTACCCTTGGGATTGGTGACTTATCCACTGCCCAAGACAGCCTGTTCCAGTGCTTGATAACCTTTTTAGTGAAGAAATTTTTCCTAATATATAGGAAAATATATAGGATTGTAACACTAGAGGCTGTTCAAAGCATTTCTGTTCAGTATGAAAGCACAGTTGTACTCTGAGTGTAGAGACTACCTGCACAGAGCAGATGGAAAGTTTTGCACCACATTACTGGATGTTAGAATGTACCAATATGTTAGAGTAAAAATATGTATTCAGATTAAAAAGAAACATTAACTATACTGGCTTTGCTGGATGTTTCCAGAGGTGCAACTGAAATTAGCAAAGTCTCCTAACATATGCTGTCCTTCCATGCCATGCACTGTTTCGTGTTTTAAAATCTGGAACAGTTTGAGAGAGAAGAACATCCTAAGAAAATGTACATGAGTGGGAACTTTCCAGAACTAAACAGATCTGAAGAAATATTTGCTGATGTTGAAAGTGTGGTGTTCTTCTCACTTCATCACTTACAGTGCGATTATTCAATGGCTTTTTAAAAGAGAGCCAGGAGCAAGTGTAAGAGGAAAAGCAGAGCTGTGCTATGCAGAGAAGGGAGGGGTGAGGTTGTTGCTCAGTGCCCAACCCCATCCTTGTTCACCCCTCTCACTTGTGTTTAAGCATCTGGGGCAGGGAGAGGGAGGAAGAGAAGAGGGGCAATATACTTCCAAGATACTCCCTCTAATTCTCCAATTCTCTTGGTCCTGTCTCCTTTTTTTACTGCACTATTGTATTTTCCTGTACTCTGAGTTCTGCATTGGTGTGTTCTGCATAGTGCTTTTTCTAGTAGTCTTGTATTTTTCTTTTATTCCTTTCTGTTCCCCCACTTTTTATCCAGAAGGGAATTTCTCCCTCCCTAGCTGGCAAGAGGTAGTTTGAGGAGAGGGTAGTAATGTCTGCCTGGCATGTTGAGGGATACATAATGTGTCTTAAAAGCGGGTTGTAGCTCATCTTGGACTTTCTCCTACGCTGATGCTGGTAGAAATATGTTAATTCTTGTGGAGAACCTGTAAGAAAGTTTCAATACATCCCAAAATCCGTCTCTGTCTGATCTATGTTCACAAAGGCATACCAGATGGTCTAGCAGCTTCTGGTGAGGAGAAAACAGACAGGTGAGAGTTTCAAATGGTGAAGAAGTGGCACTGAAAAGGTGTGAGGTAAAGGCTCTACTCTATGCAGCTAAACTACATCTGGATTCTGGAAGAGCTGCTACTCTGTTACTTTTGTGAATTAAAAACGCTGTAGTAGATTTTCTGCATAAGGGGAGGGCAGCTTTGCAGGCAGAAATTAAAATTCTTGCTGACAAAACCTCTTTTTAGCCAGAAAGGAAACTGTGGGTGACCCAGCCCTCAATACTGAATACAAGGAAAAAAGAGAGGAGCGGAGAAATCCAGTACAGGGATTTTGGTTTTGCTGCAGCCTAGTGTCCTACTAGAAACCTTTGAATCCCTGGTCTGGTTTTACAACATCTTTGTGACTTTTCCACTGATGCTCTGTTCAAAGCAGAGCTACAATGCAGCTGTAATGCCATCTTACCCATTTACCTTAACCTGCCCCACACTTCACAAATAAGTTTTTGCTTTCCTCCTATGTTATCTTTGGTTCAAAACCTGGGATGTCTGGTAGGGTTATCAATTTCTCTTGGTTGCAGAAGGAAGTTTCTCTCTATTTCCCAATCTCAGTGGTTTTTTGTTTAAAATTTAATAATGCAAAAAGGAAGTGGAGTAACACAGTTTAGTCCTGATTCTCATCACTGTTGATACAGTTTCCTTTGCCCTGCCAGTCTCCTGTTTTCTCTGTTTCTCAGTCAAAAGCAATAGACCTTCACTTCCTTTTCTCACTTTAGCAGGAAACCGAGGAATTGGGACTGTTTATTGTGAGTTCCTCTTGGCGTCCAATGCAGGGAGAGCACCCCTGTGTGGGGAGGAGTGTGTGTGGGGGAAATTACCGACTGTAAGTGATGTGCTTTGCCTTCTTTATTTTCTTTGGGGCAACCACATCTTTTAAAAGCATGTATAAATATTGACAGTGTGAACATACTGTACCAGCTGATGCCTTTGAAAGACATAGAATTTGAAGCCTAAAATACACGCCCGTCTGTCCTTCATAAACTCTTTTTCTCCAGCCCATTATGTTACATGGCTGATTTCAGTGACAAGCTCCCCCTCCGGGGCTTCCTCCGCCATGGCATTTCCAAGCTCTTTGCTTTTGCTGCCAGTGCCTCTGTGAATGACACTGGAATTCACCAGAGCTTGTTGAGGGCAGGTCACCAAGCACAGCAGAGAGCTGGGACCATCTGAGTGAGCAGGTTTCGAAACAGTGGCTGCGTTAACACTGGAAAAGGGAGTTGCCCTGTAATACTTTAGCATTCATAACATTAATGAATGTCTTTTTCCCTCTGTAAGTGCAGTGCTTGCTACTTTTTTCAAGAAGCAAAGTCTGAAGATACTCCTTCTCCCACATGTCTTTAGTGTTTGTCATGGATGTATGTCATTAATTGGAAGAAGATGTAGCTCTGCTTTGGAGACATACATGCTTCTCCCATCTTACAGTGCCCCACAATATGTTTCAGTAGCCTTCTAACCTTGGAAACAACTTGGAATGAAAAAAAATTTGGAAAAAATCAGAAATTTAGGGGAAGAATCAGTAGCACTGAAAAAGGCTCTGTACAGCCTATACTGCAAACTCAGAAGATGAAGTCTTTGTAAGACGTCATAAATAGTAAGTGATGCTTCAGGTGAAGGACGGGTTACGGCTGATTTGCTTGATCAGCAACAGCTGATCAAGCTATCATTTTCTTGATACGTTTGGGATGGTATTTGATGTTATTTTCATTTGTTTTAAAACTTAAGTGTAGTATTTAGCATAATAGAGAACAACAACCATACGTTGCTGCTTTGGTGGTTTAAAAATGGGACAGCAGGAAAAGCTTCTTTGCTAGAGGGGTAGGTAGAGTGGCCCTAGGACAAGTTGCCCAGAGATACGTGGAATCTCTGTACTGGTAGATTTTGAGACAGAACCACAGAGGGCCTAATGAAATATTGGTGATAGTTCTGCTTCAGGTGAGAAACTGTATTAGGTGACCCCAGAGATTCTTTCCCAATCAACATTTTTTTTCTTTTAATCGATACTTATGCCTCAGTTATTCTACTTAACTGGAATAAGTTTCACTGTGAAAAAAACCAAAAACACAAAATGGTCAATTTATAATGTTCAGCCCATGTAATAAATTCTGTAGTATCCAATTAATTAATTTTTTTTAATTTTCTAGTGTGGTGCTGTTGGCCTCTGCGTCCCATCCAGCAGGTAAAGTGTATTGAGTTGTTCCTTTTTTAAGTTTTCATGTTGCTTTCCTTTCCATGCATGTTTTTAGAGACCAAACCCTCTAGGATTTTAGCCTTGGGTATGACCAATAATATGTTATCATGTGGGAAGAGGAGAGAAGGGTATATAACTTGGTATAATTTGCATGGTATTTCCTTATACCTTTTTTTTAGCTGCCCTTTGCAAAGAAGCAGCATGGGACAGATAACAAAGAACAGTTTTTGAATTGGTGCATGTTAAAGAACAAGGATTCCCTAGGTCAGCATGCCCTCTTCAGAGCAATGTCCCAGCAGGCCATATAGAACATACAGAGTTTCCTTCTCTGCATTGCCCTCTGTGCTATGCAGAGAGTTTGTTTTGTGGCTTTCATAAGAGGTATCCCATCACTTGAGCCCATGGCAGGATTTGAAGTAGCAACAGAGCAAATGATAAATTGAGAACTTTATTATTTTATGGTGGTTAATATTCCTACCATACTGGTGTTTTCATACTTAGAAGGGTAGAGAAGATCATCTATTCCTTTCACTAGACATTTGTTCAGCCAGAAATCAAAGAAGCATTTAAAGAAACATAAATTCCCATTTTTGCCTGGTGGTGCATATTGTGTACGTAGGCATCCCCCCCCAGGATAGATATAAATGTTAAGCAAAACAGTCCTGAATTTCAAAAAGTGAAAGAATGGAGCTTCCTGCAAATCTGTAAAGCCTAAAGGCCAGAGAACTCCTGGGAATTGTTGCTACCAAGAGGCACCAGGACCCAGATTCCTGGAAATTCAAGTTCTCCAGAGCTCTACTTGGAGCTGGGAGAACTTAAACCTCTCAACATGCTCCATGTTAGAGAGTTCAAAAACCACCATTTATATGAGTTTCCTGTTACTTAGGTAGGAATTATCACAAGCTCTATAATAAAAGAAGTGGATATGATGCATGTCTGTCCACTGGGAACTGTTGCTTAAGCAGGATCTTGTGTGTATTCACAAAGAATAGTTTTACGTATCTCTTTTCCCTTTTTCAGCCAAAGGCTGGAACTGGCTAGAAGCAAGGTCAGAAAGAAATCATTAAACACACCAAAAATGTGGAAAGCATCATAAATGAAAAGTTAGCCAGCTGTAAAGGCTCAAAGGAATGTTAAACTAATAATGTTCGTGTAATTGCTGTTGCCTTGCTTGTAACAGTGTTCCACTGAGTATATTGCTTTGTCCCCCAGGTGATCTCTTCAGTGCCTTGGACTTTCCATTCCTGTACTTCTACAGGTTTCATAGCAGCTGCTGTGCCAGGTAATGTCTCTGTAACAGGACATGTAAATGTTTTCAAAATAAAAGAGCACATTGACTTCCAACCTTGACTCTCAGTTAAAAATTTTGGAGTACGTAAACCCTTAGTTGTACTAGTTTCTGCTGGCATAAGCCAGTAAAAATGCCGAGAATATACATCTGTGCATATCTGTGGATATGCATTTGAAGGCCTGAGGTTCAAATGCGCTGGAATTTTATGTGTTTTCTTGAGTGAGTGCATTCTGATCGGGAGAGTTCCAGTCACCAGTAAAATAATTTTTACCAAATGTAGCAAAGCTTTGATACATAACATCTCTCAAATGCTTCTGAAGTCGGATAAGCCCTTGTAAAACTTGCTGTTTGCAGCGATTACAAAGTATTAGTCTTCAGCAGTATATGGGTGTACATGGATTTATTTGCCTGTACATCTTGTTGTTTGCCAGAATGCTTTTTTTGGGTAAAAAGGAGAGGTTTTAACAAGCATTCCATTATTTTGAGAAGCAAAGGTTCACTGCCTAATAGCATAATTCTTACAGGACAACATAGGTATGTTTCCTATAGATCTTAATTATCTCAAAAAAAAAAAAAAAATTATTCCCATCTTTCCCCTCCAGTCTTTTGCCAAATAAAAGTATTTTCTTTTTAGAGGGGAAAATATCCTTTCATACTAACTGATGGCAAAAGTATTTCCTCATTGTTAGGCTTTTTCTTACTAGTATCCAGATTTTCCATTGAAAGGGGATATTAAGAATGATTGTTAAATAATTTCCAATGTACATAGGTTTTTGTTATGAAAGCGACTTTTTTTCAAGGGTGGACTATCCACACTGCAAGTAGCCTGCAATTAGGTATTTTTTTGTGAAGGCAAGGTCTAACTGCAAGCACTAATGGATATCTGTCTAGCCCAGATATTCTTCTCTTTCACTTTGTTAGAATTTTAACACTTGTAGCCTCCCACTTCTGTTTTCATTGCCCTATCTTCAGCATATGTATAGTAGATAGCACAGTACACTACAGGAAGGGGAAAAGGAATAGTGAGATGGAGAAACAAGCATCTTAGTTGCTCTTCTGCATCTTGTAATCCAGTGTCTTTGTAGACATAAAGGGTTTGGAGGAAAACTTATACAATGCAAAGTAAGGGCAACTGATACAGCTAAATCTACTGCCTCTGCAGAATGTCTGAAGCATCAGCAGTGAGGTGCAAAATGCTCAATCTGTTTAATAAAATAAACGGGTGTTAATTGTGGCATCAATATTTAGGTAAACGTTGCCATGTTTTGCCTTTTCACTGTTTATCTCTGAATTACACTAAACATCTTCAAATCTCTCTGACTAAAAGCCCTTCACGGCAGAAGATCTGAAACAAACTTAAGCCAGCTACTGGACTCTGAAAAGTCTGGGCAATGTTGGATCATTCAGCTCACTTATTGTTCAGAGTGGAATGCTCTACTGCTCAGCACTTCATCTTCTGCAACAAGTTGTTGAGTTTGGACCTATCTTTTACCATCAAAGCAGCATTTGCTTCCTTGTCTTTGGGCACAGCAGATAGTCCTTCAGGGTCTCATGTTCTGGCTCAGTGTAAGAAACCCTAATTCCTTCTACTCCTGGGAAGTTATCTTGCTGTTAGGTACCTGTACTGACATGTGGCAGAGATGGAACTTTGCCATGTGTATTGAGCAGGAAACAGCACTTGGCTGATATACAGGAGCCCAGCATGGAAAATTCTGACCCAGGGACCCACCATTTTCCACATTTTTTGTAGAGAGGGGTCCAACTGCACTGCACCACTAGCCAGAACAGCATACCCTCTGCAAATACCAAGACTTTTTGTTTTGCCACTTCTATGCAGTATTGATTCTATCTCCTTTCCCATGCAGCTTCCCACAGTACTTTATAATCTCTTATGCCTCACAGTAGTTTGTGCCTTACATATTTTGAAGTCCTTTTTCTATTCCGTGCTTGCTGGTTTGCACTGTTTCACTGATTCACAACCAATGGGTTGTACATATGTCAGAAGTGAAACAAACTCCAGAACCAAGGCTTGTAAGCTCCGTAAAGTCTAGTGAGATGTGGAACAGTTTCCTTCAGAGGAAATGCTCCTTGGCTACAGGAGCATTGGGAATTGCTGTCCTATATGATTTGAGAATCAAAATTCTCTTAGTGGTCAGCAGAAAATTTTGGAGCATCCTGTTCCCAGCACTACTGAGTCATCTCTTTGTTATACAGTAGAGATGTATTTGACTTCCTAATTGGAATTTAGGTTTCATGAGGTTTAAACAGCTTGAAAGCTTCAGGCAGAAACTTTCCAGTGGGTTTTTTTTTCAGTTCAAGGCTCTGTAGAGGTTGAAGTGAGTTAGTTGCCAAACATGTGTGGTTCCTGTTGAAATTAGCATTGCTGTTATTCAGGGCCATTTCAATGCCTGAAGTTAATATATCACCTCATGTTTCCAATAATCTCTACTTTTCTGATTATGCAAGTGCATTAGAGACCAACCATAAGAGCGTCAGACTTACTTTACTCAGATTCTAGTCACTGACTGAACAAAAACCCAAGATGTACTGGACATAATGTAAGCTCCTTGTCCACCAGCTTTCTTTACCCAAATGGGATTAACACTGCAGTTCTGAAAACCAAGATGCCTGTGAGAGGTTGCTGAGTTGAAATTAAGAGACTTTATTAACAAGCTTTCCCCATCCCTTACAGTGGACTGTTGGGATTCTTTCTGATGTTGCACACAGTGAAGCTAAAAAGCAGCACAACCTCAGGGCAATATGCAGCCTGGAGTTTCCTTGCAAAGGTAAGAGACCCTCACAGGAATACGGTGGATCTGGGCTTCTCCCGGGTGAACTGAGGAATTTCTACATCTCTGTAGTTTCCCTTGCTATTTCTACTTGACACTCCTGGGGCCTGTCTCTGCAACCTGCATGTAGATTTGAGACAACAAATAGCAGGTGCATAATACACCAGGATCATTAGCTGAGATGAAATACTGTGTCCAAGCTGAGCTTAGTGGAACTGGGCTGATTATGGCAGATAAAGATTTGGCCTACTGAATCCCAGTAATACAAATCTGTATTTTCCAAAGGTGTTTTGGAGAAGAATACTCCTTCTGAAGTTTGTACACCAGGTGTTGTTTGCAGCGTGCCTTACCTGAGCCAAGAGTTAAAACTAGTTACCTGAACTCCCACTGATTTTGGAGCAGGGGAGAGCTGTGGGTGTCATTTGTCCTGACATTAACTAGGCTTTTGACAGCATCTCCCACAATATTCTTATATCTAAATTAGATTGTTACAGTCTGGGTGGACGGACAACCAGATGGGTAAAAAAAATGATGATCAGGTTCAGAAGGTAAAAGTTAACGATTCCTACTCTAACTGGAGGCTTGTGACAACTGGAGTGGCACAGTGATCTGTCCTGGGACCCTTCCTGTTTAGCATTTTTATTGAAGATACTATTGAAGAGGTGATAGAGTGCACTCAGGGTCGCAATGGACACCAAATTGGCAGGACTAGTCAATAGTGCTGAAGGACAGGGTTGCCATCCAGGGGGATCTGGACAGGCTGGTGGCATGAGCTAACAGAAATCTTAGAAAGTTCCTCAAATACAGATGTGAAGCCCTGCACTTGGGAAGGAGGAGCGCCTGGCAGTAATACAGCCTGGGGACTGCACAGCTGGGAAGCAGCGCTGTGGAAAAGGGGATTTTGGTAGACAGCAAGCTGGACTTGATCCAGCAGTGTGCCCTGGCAGCTAAGAAGGCCATAAGTATCCTGGGTTGTACCTAAAGCAGCATAGACAGTAAATTCATGGAAGTGATCATGCCCCTCTGCTCAGCACTTGTTATCACATCTGGAATAGGGAACCTTGTTTTAGGCACCTCAGTGTAGAGGAGACATTGATAAAATGGAGTGAGTTTAGCAAAGAGCTGCCAAGAAAGCCAGGGGACTGGAGCACTTGCCTTTTGGAGAGTTGCTGCTGGACCAGGCTTGTTCAGTCTGGAAGGGAGACAACTTTGGGAGTGCCTAACAAATAGCAGCCACCCTGTAGCTATGTAGAAATTATGAAGAAGACAAATCTAGGCTTTTAACGGTGGTGCTTAGGGGTCTGTGTGTAAGATAAAAAGAGAGGTTCAAGCTGGGTATAAGGAAAAATTATTTCACCCCAAGGACAAGTCAAGCAAGGGCAGAAGTTGCCCTGGAAGGCTGTGCAGTTTCCATCTTTGAAGGTTTTCAAGACCCAGCTGGATAAAGCCCAAAGCAACCCAGTCTGACCTCCTGAGGTCCATTCCTACTGGAATTATCCTATGATCTAGGATTTAGGGTCTGGCTGTGCTTGATTTAAGTTATTAACAGCTGATTTGTTAAATTATTGGTGATGAATGCAGTCAGAAAAGCTTGTTAGACTCCTTTCCCTCCTTTCCCCTGTTTAGGTTTTACTTAGTTTCATCACTCTAAGCTAGGTCATCTGAAAACCACAACCTTCCTATGTGGTTTGTGATCACAGCTTTCCTGCTACAGTGAATGAAGCTGTTACCTTACCGAAAAAAGACTAGACTTGCATAATATGCTTGTTTAGAAACTCTAGTCAAATGAGTCTGTTTTTTCTGGATATAACAAGAAGGGAGTGATATGGCTTGCTTTGTGCTTTGCAAGCTGTTCCACACTGTACAAGTCTCACCAGTTTGAATTTCTTCCAAACATTCTGACTTTGCAGATTTTAGTACCTTAGCTTTCTTCTCGCTTCTTGGTAGCAAGTCAAGTGATCTAAAACTTGATCACTTGAGTCTTTTTTTGTTTGTTTGTTTTACATTCTGGGTTGGAGATGGGAATAGCTGCCTCTGCTAGTGGGTGTGGGTGTTGTGTGTGAATGAGGGTAAATGGTTCTACATGTGGTATTTATGACCCATCTGAAAAAACTGCAGGCAAAGTTGTGTTGTGAAATATATTTTAAGCAGATTTGGGTCCTTCCCAGCTGAAGTGGATCAGAGCCACAAAGTCTGGACTGGATCAAAGCTTTTCCAAAGTTCAAGGGTTTTTAGGTTTCTGGGGGTTTGACCAACTCTAGGCATAAGTTAGACAAAGTTTATTCTAGCCACTGTTGTAAATGAAATTATGTGCCTTTATAGAAACTAAAAATTTGCCCCTGTGTCACTGTGAGGATATAGTCTATTTTTCAACCTTAGAAGTGTGTGCTTTTTAACATGTGTCGTTTAATTATCTTGTTTAGGAAGGTTTTTGTAACAGAGCACATTATTCCTTCTCCTTTTGTTGTAGCTTCTAACCGAGAGCTCAAATTATGTCTTGTCCTGAGTTCAAAGAGGGGAATAAGTAATGAGGACATGAAATTTGTCTGTAACACTAGTAATTTTATCAAAACTAACAGTTTCTCTATGTCTTTCACTGCTGTTTTACAGCTTGCTATAGGGCTTATTTAAGGTTCTGCTGTAAACATCTGGGGTTGCATGAGGAGCATGGACGAACTTCTGCTCCAAGTACTGAAATGCAGCTGATTTGGGGTTAGAAGTCAGTGAATGCGTGAAAAATTTGGAAACACTATACATCAGTTTTAGAATGGGATCGAAAGACACTGCAAAGACAGACACATATAGGCAGAAAGCAAGAGCTGAACTGGAGCTTGCCTGAAGGGTAGGGGCTGATTTCCCAACTCCTACAAAATTCTCACAAGGAACCTTCTATCTGTGAGGAACTATAAATTTACATATGGGGTAGTTAAGAAGAGTCTTATCTGTGTGATCACTATTGCTGCTTTCTGCAGGGGTTTGAAAGTGTTAAAACTGTGTACTGATCCAACTCTGCACTACACGGGTATGAGAGCTGTGTCAATCACATTTTCAATCATCAGAAGTACAGAAAAGCAGTATTTGACTAGCACTATAAAAATCTGTTTAAATCCAAGTGTGTGGCTCCTGTAAAAAAAAAAACAAAACCACAAAACAAAACAAAAAACCAAACCAAAAAAAGGAATTAAGTTAATATGGATAAAGAATAAAGGTAGAAAGTATTTGAGCCTGGACTTGCAGAGTGGTATCCAGTGGAAAAAAAAAAAAAATCACCTCTGGTCACAACAACAGCTTTGCGCTCCCACATGAGCATTTTTCTTGGATTGAGTAGTGCCCTAGATCATCCTCTTAATCTCTCAGACTGACTGGAGTTTTCACCAGCAGTTGGAAAGGAGCAGCACTAGAGGCCAGAATATGTTTATCTTGCAAATGAGCCAAGAAAGGAGAATGCTGTAGTCCTCAGACAGCAGCACAGGCCTCTAGGGAGGTGCAGAGAATCAGAAAATCTGTTTTCCATGTGGATGCTTTGTACCTATGTGACTGATGAGCTGGGGCTGAGATCGTTGCCACAGCTTCATTTCCAATGAATTAACCATGAGATCTGATCAGGCCTGCTTTGCACATTCAAGGAGACATTGTTTGTGAAGCCCACATATTTGGCCTCCTCCCCTCTAATTTTTCATTCATTTATAAATTGGAGCTGGGTCGTAACTCGTTTTTATGATACTTACTTTGGCTGCGGCAACTTAATCAATGTATGAGGTTTTCAAATTCTTTCCTGTAATGATTTCTGACAGCTTTCATGTCAGAGCATTGCTTTGTGCAGAAACAGACGAAGCACAGGTTTCATCTGTGTACGTAGTCCAGTGTGGTATTTATAGTGACAAATGCTCTCTGCACTTTTTCTGTGAGAGCAAATAGTGTGTGTGTTAGTCATATCTGTATAAATTCATGAGAAGTGCCAAAAAAATCACTGAAATGGTCTCTATAACAAAAAAAAAAAAAAAAAAAAAAAGCCTCTAAGAAGTCCAAGGAATATTAAAGACTTTGTCATAGCCTTGCACGGATTTAATCCCCAGGAGAGCAAGGATTTGAAGCTGTACTTAGATTTCTTGTTTTAATTTGAGAGCAGTGCTGGTATCATGGGTCACGCACTGGAAAGAAAAACTGGAGATGCTCATATACACAGACAGAAGCATCTGGTGAGAACACTAATGAGCTCTAACAGCGCTGTCAGTGAGTTTGTTTTGATTAAGTCTGCCAATCTATTATCTGGTGATGAAGCCTGTTTGGGTCTCTAAGTTAAGTAGCAGAAATAATTTAAATAATAAATAGAATGGAAAAATTCAGCGAGATACTGGTTACTTATGAATTTATATTCCCATATCATGTTTAATGTTATCCTAATAAACTTACAGTAGGGAATTCAGCTTGTTTCTGGTAGGAATCTATTGAGGCAGCTTGTTGTAAAGAGGAAGAACAAATGAGAAAATCAGTGGATTTGGGATTCTCTCCTTCTTCCTCCGTCATCTGAAGAAACAAAACTGAATAACTAAAATCAAGTTGTGTTGAGCTTTACACTGGTTTTCTTATGTGTTGTTTGGAAGAAAATTCAGATTAAGAGTATGCAAGAGTATGCAACTCTTTTCTATATGACCATCCCAGGCACTATTATGTAATCTGTAGTTTATCTGAACAGTGTTGGAGGCTCCCTAGTACATAAAAACATCCCCTGGCAGCTGCTTTGGTTCCTTGTTTGTTAACTTTAGACTTGTTTGCCCCAGGTCATCCTGTGTTTAATGCTGGCTGCCAGACGTTGCGAAAGCAATTTTGCAGAAGCGTCTGAAAGCGTATCTCATCTTTGGGTCCTGTGTACCTAACTGTAACCCACTGTACTTATACCCCAGCAGTTTTTAGTCTTCCTCCAAAATATATAATGGCCATTCAGAATCCCTCCTGCTATTCAGAATGGCTCCTGGAGTCTTGGATTTTATATTTTGTGTCTGTGTGTCTGCTTCTTTGGTCCCCATGCTGTCTTGAAGAGAATGGATACACTAGATCCCTCTTCATGTCAGTGCAAACAAAAAGGATAATACCCATCTTAATGACTGGAAAAGTACTGAGGATTTTTATTAAAGCAGAAATTCTCTTTTCCCTGCTTCTCATAAAGTGGAGAAGCCACAACTGCAGGTCTTCTGGGGCTCCTAGTCTGGTTGTGCTCACTGCACCTTTCTTCACAGACTGTTCACATTTTATCTGCTTTAATTCCAGGTGCAAACCAAGCAAGAGAAATAAAATTAATTCATGCTTTTCCATATTTTTGCGGTCTTTAAGCCTCTGCTAAACCATGTGCTTCTATTTGTGTATCTCTTAATTCCTCTCTCTCTGCTGCTTCGCGTGCAAGTGCTAGAAAATATTCTGGTCCAGAATGTCAGTTCCTTACTTCTGTTGAGGGCTATTTACTTACAGGAAATAAGTGGCACTCAAGAGTCCGCCATGGGTACTTCGTTAAGCAAATGGATCTCCTTGTCCTTCTCTACCCTGGTGGATCAGGATTCTGTGTTTAAAAGGTCTGTTGAAAAATTTTGTATGTATATTGCAACCAGAACAAGAATGTGTTTGGTTTTCTGGCACTTGCCCACTTGGTTATATTGTAGACTGAAAAAGTGTCTTCTTTGCATGCTGCTAGGCTAAGGCAAAAGTGTCAGCGAGATTCTTGGCTGAAAATCACATTGCTTTCTTGGCTAGGACCTCATAAAGCTTTATGCAAAAATGTCATAAACTCCCACTGAAATTCCATAAACACAGTGCGGTTTCATTCGGCAAAGATCCTGCCCTGCATGCAAGACTGTCTCAAGATCTCTGCTCACCCAACCTGGAGAAACTGCAGCTGGCCTCGGGATAGAGGGACAATTGTGTACTGGACCCATCTGGACTCTACTGGTAGGAACTCTCTGTGACACCAGCGTGTTTAGAAGTGTGTCTCTGTTCTGAGGAGTTTCTGTGACCCTAAAGCTTTCAAGGATGCCAAGAAGGGGTTCATAAGAGCAGAAGTGAGCTTCTTCCATCTACACACCTTGTGCACTGTAATGCATGTGGATATGCACACATATATGCATAAAGGTCATTGAAAATGGTAACAATCCTTATTGTGATTGGTCCTCACTGTATGAAATATATATATACATTATTCTTCATACACATAGTTGATTCCTGTGAGTCACCATGGGGACTATGCAAATACCTTGTAAAAGAAAATGTGTTTCTCAGCTGAGCTTGACAAGCAGATAAGGCAATCAGTGTGCACTTCACTGCATATGAAGGGTCTATAAAAAAGACCAGTTGCTGAAAC
>NW_020955408.1:1974735-1977946 GCF_003031625.1 Empidonax traillii
AATATATATATACATTATTCTTCATACACATAGTTGATTCCTGTGAGTCACCATGGGGACTATGCAAATACCTTGTAAAAGAAAATGTGTTTCTCAGCTGAGCTTGACAAGCAGATAAGGCAATCAGTGTGCACTTCACTGCATATGAAGGGTCTATAAAAAAGACCAGTTGCTGAAACCTTAAAAATATAGGGGTTTGGGTAGTTTCCATGGAGACAGCTTGATAGTTATGTTGTAGCAGCCAACACTAATTACACCATATAATCGTTAGGAAGACATCAGTCTCCATAACAACTCCTTTGTGTGCTACATGACCACTAAGCTAAGTGACACAGGCTCCCTGGGGCGTAATGCAATTTAAGGAAGCTGTCTTGTAAGGACAGCTGAGAGTTGTTGGAGATTTTGAATCTCCAGGTAATGGAAAACTTTAATATTTTAAGAGGCGGTGTATAGGGCTGCAGTTGTGTATCCATTGAAAATGCTGGCTACACAGCTTTTGGGCATAACATGGTCACACAAGTAAGTACATAAAATTATGTGTTATGACTTGGAGGTAGTATTGCAGCACAGTTTTCATCTATGCTCCGTATAATAAATCCAGTCTTAGCAGATAATAATTGATAAATTGAGCCCTAAGAGATGCTCTGAATTAGTTTGTTTCCTTTTATCCATTATGATATCTATTTGAAGCGTACATTTGGTATTGTCATTTTCTTGAACACAAAGCTAACAGTGGAACCACTAGCTTGGAGTACGCCTTTGGAAGGTACTTTTTCACCCCTACTACTGACAAACTGTCTCTATATGCTTGACAGTAGAAAATGATAATTTAAAAGTAAATTTTTTCAAACCTAACAGAATTTTGAATTGCAGAGGATGGAGGTTCATTGATTCCTCTACATAATAGATTCCTAGTCTCCTAAGTTTTTATTTGGTCTCCTGGAGTTATATATGGAGAGCTGAGGTTGGTAGATGAATCATAAGTGTGACAAAGAGAATGAGAACTGTTTTGGAAATAATTTCCGCTGCTAATGCAAGATGTAAATGCCAAAATTACATGGGAGAGCTGCGCACTGTATAACGTACTAGTGTAGAAAGTTTCAAAGCTACCTAAAACTGGGCTTCTAAAAATGAGCAAGAATAGCCACATTCTTCTCCTTTACTGGTTCCCTATGCTTTTCAGGATCTGGATTGCTAGCTGCCTTGTTGAATCTAAAATACCTTTATGGGTGAGATGTCTCCAGACTGTCTCACAGATCTGGAGGTTAATCACTGACCTCTCTCATAAGCACTTGGTGTCACCCTTCAGATGGCTTCCTTCAGAAACTTCTCATGTTTGCAAGCTGCTGATCTCTGAAATGGGGCTCCGTGTCTTTCCCTTATTCCCCAACTTGGACCCCATCCCTTCCAAATCTTAGGTGCAATTCATTTCTCAGTCCAACTCTGTACACCTGTTTAAGGATTAGATTTTTGACTTTCAGCTAAAGTCAGCAAACAACCATAGGGCTCTGGGGAACTCAGACTAAATGGCTTATGTCCTGCTCCTCAAATATGTGGTGCTCAGGGAAATCACATAGGCTTCAGACAGTCTCAGGAGATGACTGTGAGTTGTTCTTGACCTATACATGACTAGCATGGACAGGAAGAGGGCAGAGTCCAGCTTTTTCCATGCATATTGCTATGGATGGTTGTTCTAAGGAGGCAGAAGGGAATGGGTCTGTCTTGCAAGAGGCTTCCCCACCCTTTATGAGGGAATGGAAGGCCAAGACTATAGTCAGCTGTAGTCACTTCTGTCACTGTCTCCATATGCGTGGGACATGCAGAGACTGCTGAAGCCCACAAGGCTAAGTGTATAACCTTGTGACATTGCTCATAAAACACATTACTTAAAAATTGATCAGCTGTGTAAATGTTTTGAAAAAAACATTTTTTCAAGTATCATATTATTTAATGTTTCTGATGGAATATTTTGACCTTTCATGATATTGAATGGTTAGAAAGCCCTGGATAGAGTTTTGTTTTTGAATGGAAAAATAAAACCTTAAAGAATACCAATTCTTCCTTGCAGTCCTTAGCATAATAATAATAATAATAGCATGTCACTTACTTTCCATTGCATCATTACTAAAACAGCATAAACACACTAAAGAATGTCAATGCAGGGACTGTGTCTCTGTTATTGTTGGGTTATATGGAAAGGGGTCAGTAGGAAGATTTAGTTATCTGGTCTGGGAATTGTTTGTTTATGAAGTAGGTTTTCCCAAAGGAGTCGTGAGATGGGAAATACAATAGGAAATGGACTTAATACATGCACAGAAATACCAAAATTGTAAGTGTCATGCGGGAGAGAGGTTGATGGAAACTTGCTATTTTTGCTAACAGATTTTTTTTTAAAAAACTTGATTACGCATCCCAAAGTTTCCTGTGCTATTTTGATACTACTGATATCTTCCACAGAGGCCTATGTTAGTCATGGCAGAAAAATGTTTTACATCTGATAATGTTGACAAGGAATGTAAGCACTTCAGGTGTTTCTATAGATTTTAGCAATGGAAAATTGCATTTTTGTTGCTTTTAACTAAAACAGTCTCCTTAAGCTAGGCAACGTCATTGGTTCTTACGGTCTCCTTGAACCCTTGCAGCAATATGTGGGCTTTCCATGCATAAGTAAAGCAACATGTGTAGGATCTGTTCTCTTACAGCAGTGATACTAGGGGCAAGAAAAGGTTTGAAGAATCACACAAAAACCGCACAGGTCTTGAACTGTCAATGGCCTCAATCTGCAGTGTTCAGCTTGAGACCTTTGGGCGATCTGGCATGGAAAGAGCAATCTCTAAGAATGTGTGCAGCATCCTACCCAGCACCCCTTTACAGCAAAGTACTCCAGATGTGATTAGTCCTGAGCTGGTCCCCATCTGGGTCATGTGAGTCAGTTGTGTAATGACTTCAGAGTGCACAAGTGGGTGGGTGTTCACCTACTTGATGTCTGTGTGGAAAAGAAAACTTCACCATTGGCTTCCCGGGTTACTCAGGGGATATTTACTGCTCTCAATCTTCAGGTCTGTTCTGTGAAATTATTGTCTGGTATAGAACAACACCTAAGCACGTGGCTTTGGGCTGAGTGTCCAGCTGACTCGTAAAAAGACATTCAGTTTCTGTGATGCGTGAAAACACACTGATGTAGCCTCTAACATCTGCCTTTGGCCCCATT
>NW_020955408.1:1978682-1989910 GCF_003031625.1 Empidonax traillii
GGGATATTTACTGCTCTCAATCTTCAGGTCTGTTCTGTGAAATTATTGTCTGGTATAGAACAACACCTAAGCACGTGGCTTTGGGCTGAGTGTCCAGCTGACTCGTAAAAAGACATTCAGTTTCTGTGATGCGTGAAAACACACTGATGTAGCCTCTAACATCTGCCTTTGGCCCCATTTTTTTGCCTTAGTCTCCCGATTGTTTAAGTTGTCTTTCAAAAGTCATGGTTCCTTGAACGATGTTCTCTTGCACTTCGAGAGAGATCAGACTGACAGTGGTTGAAAGAATCAGCCTGGTTAATTTGGACTTTAGTAAGAATTATGAAATGGTGCACATTAAGTAGCTAAATGTTGAAGAGTCATCCCAGACACTGAGCAGTCTGTTATTAAAAAACACTCTGTCTGCTGGACCCAGTTTTTTCTTTTCTCCTGAATGCCAGCTGAGCCGCTGCTGTGGAGGTCGTGGTCCACCTTTGAGAAGTTTGGAACTGCATCCTCTCCTGTGGTTGGTCAGAGGTCTTGATACTGCAAGGCAGTTAAAGTAACAGTTCCTGGCTGATATGGCTGTGGGCCCACCCATTGGCATCTAGCCCTTGGGAAGAAGATAGACACAGGCAGATGCTGAGCTCGGTCCTGCCCAAGAAGCCAGCTCCTTTTGTGCCAGATATGCATAGCAAACTGTCAGTTTGCCTGTTAAATTCACTGTTAAAGTGTGACAGTGAAAAGCATGGTCATCTTATCTGGGTTATCAGTCTCTGTCTCTTTATGGTAATTTCCATTTCATGATCTCGTTAGGCGAGGAGTAACTTGCCAAAAGACTGGCTCTTGCTGAGCTTAACATAAGATGAAGTGTATTTTATTGTGGTATTTTACAGCAGCAGAGGGTTAGTACAGCTGATTGCTCCCCAAAACTGAAAAGCAGTACTTTACAAATCAGATAGAAAAAGTAATTATTTAACACAGTGTGTGGTATTACTGACCAGTAAAACTGAAGGCATCAAACAGAAGATAATACTGAGACAGTAAAAGTAAAGAGGGGTGTATATCTTTTACAGGTTTAAAAGGTTCCAGTGACTGAGTTGCTAGTAATTTCAGCAGAAGCAGACATTATATGGAAATGTTTCTAGGACAGAAGTGGAAAGATTAATGAACTGCATGCCATGGGATGGAAGTTTTGCATCAACTAAGATCAAGATGCAAATAACCTCCTTTCCTCTGATGTACACATTGACTGCAGACTTGCTGCATTAGGGAAGATCATAAATTCTCCTAAATTCTCTGCCATTAACCAATACTTGACTAAACAAACCCTCATTCCCATCCAATTGGTGTCTGTAATCCTGGTAGATAGAACACTTCAGAGCTGTTGTTGTTGCTATTGCAATGTTTACTCCATTACACAAATATTTAATAATTCATAACATAAGAACAAGATGATGAATCATATTGCCCTGTCAGCTTCTGAACTCAGAAGTTTCAGAGGAGAGACCTAATGTCAGGAGCAGTTTAAGGCCTTTGCACTAATGAGGCAGCATATAAGGGAAAGAGACTCCTTGACAAGCTGAAACGATACAGGAAAAGTATAGTTAGGCATTATAATGCAGGAGGCATTTACAAGAAACAGGAGGTGTTGAGTCTTAACTTTGGTGTAACCTGGAAATACAAATATATTTCAGCTTTTGGTCGTATATACATATATTAATGGTCAATCTGGTAGTAGCAAAAATAGGAAAAAAGCTTCTTGGTGATGTCAAAGAAAATCAAATTTATTTGGCCTAAGAAGCCTTCTCATGTCCCTCGTTAAATGACTTTTGTTGTCCTTGCTTGACAAAGCTTCAGCATGGATTGTACCTCTCATTTGCAGAACTGACCTGAACAGTTGCTGTTAGTCTGGTGCATGTACACACACCTGTTTGAATCATGATTGATAGTGTTTCCATATCAGCAAAGCATGCTTCGGGGAGAACGTACAAGAATTGCACAGGGTTTTCCCTTTGTCCCCTTAGAACAGAACTGTAACTCTGAGAGTAATAATAGTATCTGGATTTACGGATGGTGACATTTAAGAGAAATAGCTCCATAGGCTGAAGATTGGTGGCACTTCTCCAGCTCTCTCATTAGTTGCAGGAAGGGGAAATGTATGTTCTGGCCGTTATCTCCAGTAGCAGAGGGCAAATGCTTCTTGTTTTGGCTTTGGCTTTGACAGAAAGTCTGATCTTTATGTTCCACTGAACGTAGGGTGTAGTGGCTACTTGATATTCAGAAGGAAATAGCTACCATAACTTTCGACCCCATGTAGTATTTTACAAGGAGCAAAGAGTTTTGATTTTCTTTAAGTCTCACGTTTTTTGAGGAAAGCGAAATTAATTATAATGTGCTTGTAATAGTTTGGTCCTCTCTCATCTGTGATGTACGTTTATATATTTCAATGGTATATATGTAGTGTATGTTTAAATATGAATGATGGATACATATTTATACCTTGATAGATGTAGACCTTTCTTAAAAAGGGGAGTCTTGTGTTGCCTTGCCTTGTTCCTGTCTGATCATTGTAAATATGACCATGATATCCTGCTTCTCATTAGAGAATGTTCTTACACAGATTCTACTAATAACATAAATAATTCTATTAGTAACACACATATCCTCCTTTGCTCACTTTACCATGTTAAGTTGTTTCTGCAACATAAAATAATTGCTATATCTTTCTCTGTAGTGGCTCTTGTAAGGTTTAAATAAAGAGTAAGAGAGAGTGCAGAGCCAAGAAAATGAAGGTACTGCCACAAATCAGAACAGCTATCTGTGAGCTATACATGAACTCTTGGTATGGCTGAGAGCTGTAAGACAGGTGCCACGTACCGTAAAGAGGTGAAGGTAGAGAATTCTCTAGAATTGATTCAGAGGCAAGAGACATGAGTTTTTCTGAGTCCTTTCTGAACTGCTGAACGGGGCTGGGCACACAGCTGGGTTCCAGAATGACCTACTAACCACAGTTTCCCTAATGGCTCATTTTCTCCTGCAGCCAAACTGCTAATGAGATGCATACGGTGCAAGAACAATAGCTTGACCACCTTCATCTTATTAGGAATTAAAAAAATTATGAACTTAGACAGCAGTTCAGCAGTTCTTTTGGTATTCACATGATGCTTGGGGCTAAAAATTAGTTACTATAGCATATTAATCTGAAAATATCGTACACAAGTCATGTATTAATGTATTAATCTGGTAAGACAGATTACTGTATGACTTTAGGAAGCCAATGCAACCACCTATTGCTCCAATCTTGGACTTGCAGAATCAGCATCCTGGTTGTATTGGTCATTAAATCCTGGAAATGAAAAGAACTTACAGAAAACAGCACTGAAAAAGTATCTTCATAAATGAGATAGAAAGTAGAGGATGGATACCTAATTCTTTAAATACTGCATCTACATATGGGTATCTAGCCATAGAAATGCAGAGGATTATCTGTCCTCTCAATGCATACTAGGGATGATTAAGAAATCTACTTTTATTGTAGCAGTTCAAAAGCTCATATATAGAAATACTCATTTGCAATACAGAGATTATTGTTTTAGGTATTGGAAAAGTAAAGAAAAAAACCACCTTAAACTATGTAGGGGATTTTAAGTTTTGTCAGAAGTTAATTCTTATGAAAACCAGATGGATTCATTTACACAAGAATTAAGTTTTGTCGTTATCATTAGGCATTTGACTGCTAAGGCATGTTTAAACATTGGCTACTTTTGAGTCATAATACATAGAATTAATTGTGTTCTTAACCCCTGGACTTTACCATTATTGTTTTAATAATGCTCAAAAAAAAAAAATAGAGAATAAAATATAAGGAAAGGGCAGAAGAGAGTGACCAAAAACTCCTTTGAGAAAAAAAAGATACTTTAGGGAAGATGGAGATGAGTGCAGGCATTTAGGCAAATAAGAAATAAAGGTTCTCAAAGAAATTTACAGCAGCTGGAAAAACTTCTGTGTGGCCGGATGAAAGCTCTGTGGATCATGAAATTACTGACTCTGTCACCGTTGTCATGGTGCCACTGTTGCCATGGTGCCAGCATCACCGGATTATCCCTTAAGGAACAACCTGTGTGTCAGAAGGGTTAAAGGGTTTTCTTCCTTCAGGAGAGCCGAGCAGAGTCCGCCTATGAGTGATGTGCACCTAAGTGTGCTGTAATGCACAAAACTCGTTGCGGTGTCCCCTGATTTCATAGACTACAGTTTCCAGTTAATTCTGTCAGGGAATGAAAACCCTTAGGGCACGTCTGCACTTTGGTCAGGCTGTGAGGGTAATGCAGCAGACATGCTCAAGTTAGCTTTAAACTAATGGGCAGAATTGAGAAGGAAGCCTGGTTTGCTTTCCCCACTCCTCCAATGTATTTCACTTTGGATTGTTTCTTTCCCTTGTTTGGGCCACTCAGCTTTTCAGGCAGGATCATGGCATTGCTGTTTCGTTTGGGAAGAGCCATTATTTTGGTGGTTCAAGGCTAAAACTTCATTACCTTTCCTTGGAAAAAGACGTGTGTCTGTTTAAAATCCATCCTTGTCTGTGTATTAATTAGTAGTGCTCTTTCAGGGGCTGCATTATCTCCTGCAGCCTGTAGGTTAAGCAGCATATTTTGTCTTGCTTTTTGACTGGTAATAGCAGACCCCACAGCAAAGTTGAAAATTATCACAGTTCATTTCATTATATTGATTAATACATCTAAATCAATACCTAGGTGGAGGACACTTTACAGGAGAGTGGGCCAGAGGAATTTTGCCTGCATTTGCTGTATCTGTGTTTTAAGCAGAGATTGGCTTTGGCATTCTAAAAATGGTTTGCAAAAAGCCTTTGAGCTTCTAGAAATGATTGCACAGAAAGCCTTGTCAATGCAATAGGCAATATACTTGAAAACTTCCAGGGAAAATTTTATTTCTGGCTAGGTCATGCCCAGAGCTGACCTAAAATTGAACAGCTAATGCTACTTTGATTTTGGTCTGGCTCTGCGTGCAGGATTCATTCAGGTGCTTAATTCTACTCAGGATGGAGGAGATCTGTTCACAGCATCTGCAGCTGTTAATGGTGCTGTATCTTGATTGATGACTATGGGGAAAAAATAGTTGTGGTTTTTTCACACAGTTTGTTTATATTTTTTTCCTCCTGTGCAATACAATTACAAAAAATCCCGTCTTTCTTATGAGGGAGGATGTGTACCATGTCTGTCGTCTTTAGCAGGGGTTTTTGCTGCCAGCTAATGGCAGTTTTCCAGTGATGGTACCAGCCTTCCACAATCAGTGACCTTACTAGTGGTCATTGGTGCCTCTGCTTGTTCATTGCTGACTTTCTGTAGTTTCAAACCTCTCAGTCACCACCTGCTCTTATGAAGATCTCCTCTCAAGTCTGGGTTATTTCAAAAAGATTTGTCAGTACATGCTGGACCACTTCAGTCAGGGTTTGGACAAGGGAGATCTGGGTCCCTCAGTATTTTTCCTTGTATTTGGCTGTCCTAGTTCAATGCCTTCATCTGTTCATCTGTTTCTGTAGCTACTGGATGTCTGTGAATGAAAGTGTTCTTGCTAGGGTGCAGAGAATTTTGGCAATGTTTGGTTGCCTTAAATTTGGATATAGCAAAGCCGAGGAGAGCTATATAGAAATGGCTTGTAGGGAAACTGAGATGAAAAAATGTGTGTAAACAGAGGAATGGTATTAATAGCTTAGAAAATTCGTGTGAATTAATGAATACAGAATATGGCATTAAAATATTAGCTATTCCTTTTTTTCTTTCTGAAGATTTTTGGTTTGTTTTTGCTGTACTTCCATACCTGACATAACATTTTGTGTGCACATATGTACTTATGTTTACTCTGAAGTAAACATATGTACAAAAGAGATGTAACTCTGAAATCTGGGAAATTATTTCAGTGGCTCTCCTTCAAGAAACAAAAGATTATGTGTTGTTACTGATGTTTACCTGCTGTAATTTTTACCTTTTTGGTAGTACTGGGTTATCTTGGTGTAGCTGTTTTCAGTGTCACTAACAGTGATCCATTTCCCTGGCAATTTTTGATGATTATATTAGCAGCTGGTTAAACCATGCAGAAGAGGGACAAAACAAATATTATGTCTATAAAAAGCTTGATATTGCTTTAATTCCAACAGGAGAATGAAAACAAAAAGTTACGTACATCAGAAGCTTTTTCCTGGTGTTTTGAGAAGATGACCCGATGGTAAATAGAATGATTTATTTTGAACAGAGAGTGAACTTGATGAGCTGTTTCAAAACACTGTCTTTGGAAAAAATACGCGTTTTTGTAAGGACAGAGGTTTTGGCAGTTTGGGGAAGTGAGGTTACTGGCTCTGTGTACACAAATTAAGGAAAACTTTTGTAAAGTATTCTGTGTTCAGTTACAGCAAGAACTATGACATTTAACTTTTTAACAGTTTAAAAGTTTCAGAGGCAACATACTTTTTATGTGGTGTGTACAAGTATGTTGTAATATTAACAAGTCTTGGTCATGTCAGGACTAAATTGCCCCCATATCTTTCCATTTCAAATAGGAAGGTTAAATCAGAATCTAAAATTTGAAAATGTCCTCATCTGTGTTCTTGGCTGTATAAACAATATGTTCTTGAACAGCTCAGAAATGCTAGGTATTCAAAAGCTACAGCCAGCTTCTGCAGCTTGAAAAGCTTTTTCTAAAGTAGTTGTAAAGTCAGGGATGAAAGGGATCAATGATAATTTCATCAAGAATGACACATTTATCTAGCCAAGTCCTGGCTGGTTTGAACCGATCAAGATTTGACACTCTAGAGGCTGTGGTATAACCACAGCTGGTCAATGGAGAAGACAAGACAGCAAAGGATACAGAGTTCCACATTCCTATATCTCCCTAGATGCAAGTTGCTGCTTTGCCAAGGACCAGGAACCCTTAGAAAGCTGTCTCCTGTCTTCAAGCCGTGTCAGACTTACCAGAGTTTTCCGATGTTATGTGTTCAAGAGAAAGATCTAATAGGGAAGTTGGCTCAAAAGTGATCTTGCCTTTTCTTAAGAAATTCTCCAAACAGCCTGTATTTTTTTATTTTGTAATCTATAAAACTAAATTAATTAGTAATTCTTACATAAATTCCATTTCCCCCCAATTTTTTAAGCAACATTTATGAAACAAATTTCGCTTCTGGATGTTTTTTCTTGTCTGACCATAAAGTGATTAGGAGAAAGGAGATCATTCATGCCATGAGTTTTGCAGGGTTCTATCTATCAAAATTCCTTGGAAACTCTTTAAAGCTAATAGTGATAGTCCCTCCCTCCACTCATGAGTCACTAAAGCAGATCTACAAAAAGCAGATGCATGAGAGCACGTTCTTTTCTATACCTACTCTTTTGCTGTGCAAAGGTGATTTTGAATGCTAGATTTGTCCCTACTCTGCAAAAAGTTCTTCCACACATTAGGATATTTGTGCTTTGTGGGTCTTAGTCTGTTACCCAGATCTTCAATGATGCCGTTGTTTTTCTAGTTACCAGTAGTTCAGCCTGATAAGTGGCAAACTCTGGAGCTCTGGAATTGACTCCCTTCTTCTCTTTGGATCCTGAAGTTGGGCACTGTGTTATTTTTGAGAACAGCTTGTCAAATATAAATGACAATGTAAACAGTGTGCGGGATGTTTTATGGTGTCTGGATCTGTCTTTGGTTCCCAGAATGATACCTGAAGTTTTCACCCTTTTCTGTGGGGATGGTACCTGAATTTTGGAATGTCCTCCAACCAAGAAGTTTGATACCTCTTAACTGGCTGAGTTGCCCTCTGTTTTTTTCCTCCTGATTCTTGTTCAGTCCCAGTATTTATGTGTTTCGTTATCTGACTATTCAGGCCCACTCTTTTGTGCGGAGGAGATCAGCCCATTTTCCTCTTATGCACAGACCTCTTCCCAGATAAATATCCATCACAAGGATATGCTGATACACATTGTAAAGAACTAGAACTGGTTTGATTGAGGTAATACAGTTTGAAATGCCAAGAGTTTTGATAATTTTTAAAATTACTTGTAAATAACTCAGTGATTGGAACAATGGAAATAGTTGAAATCAAGACAAATAGATGTTAATAAAGTGTTCCTTTAAATGGGTTTTGTTTCCAGAGTACAATAGAATGACACACTAAACTTAGATTTATTTTAGGAAATAATCTTTTAACCTTTTTTTTTTTTCTTGGTGCAAGGAAGGGTATGAAATGATTTCTCAGGATAAAATTCAGCTCACATGGGAATGTTTTGTTAAGTGATGCTCCACTTGGACTTTTTTCCTAATCGTGGAAAGCTATGTCAGAATTTTGGGAGAAACTTCCAGGGTATGGATGTTTTTAAAGTAGCTTTTGCAATACTGCCTGATCACAATTCTTTTAGACAAATAAGTAGGTAGAGTCCCTGGAGCTGCTCCTGTTTCTAAAATAGTTCGTGTTCAACCACGCAATCTGTATAATTTGATAGAATGGTGACTGTATGTCAAAATCTTCAGGACCTTTGTTCAAAATAGGTATATTATAGCCGAATAAAATTTTCCTTTCCACCTCTAGTTTTAAAGATTCAGCATCAAAATATATTTGGAAATCATTAACTTTAATTTGCTCTTTAGCTTGCTTTCTTTTGTCTTGCAAGCTCATTCCTTTTCCTAAGGCATCTAAATGCCTAGGAGGACAACTGTGACCTTTAAAGTAAAGAAAGAGAGATTACTGCACTTAGCTTGTTGTGATTTTGGGTTTTTTTTAGAGGCCATTCAGAACATCAATGTAGGTGGTTTTTTTTTTTTTTCAAACTAAATGTGCACTTAAAACACTTCAGAAGATGCTGAAATGTACTTAAAGGAAAATTACCTTCTGTATTATGTCCCTAGATTTTAGATTCTTCCCCGAACAAATTATATAGTTAGCTTCTCTGAAGACTTGATTTTCATTTTTACATACATTCCTCTTTCAGGTAAACAATCAAAGGTAGACGTTTTAGCAATGTGTTTTCCTTTTGGTTTGTTTTGTGGTTTGTTTTGTTTTTTTTTTTTTCCTTACGCACGCTTACTTCCAACCCACATTTTGTCTGTCTTTGGCACTGAGACACTCTTACATAATTTTTCAAAAATACAGCAGTGTTCAGCTATAATAGTCCAGGAGGCTGCAGCCTTCATTTTTGCAGAGGTTTGGGATGATTGCAGTAGAATGGTGTATTGTTTTTGATAAGGCCTGTGTTTGGAGGGTTCTTAAATGCCTGTTTCTCTGCTGTTGGCCTCTTCTCAAGTTTCTGATAAACAAGGCACTACAAGGGAGTGGGTGACACAACTTTAAGTTGTGCCACTTCTCAAATACAGCTCTTCAGTTTCTTTTGGGAGTAGGGCTTAAAGAAAAGAATGCTCTGTAGATACCACAGCTGCCATACTTTGTTCGTTTCTGTTGACATGCTCGGTAATTAGTATTGTGTGTTTTTATGTAATGAATTAGCATTAACCTAAAATAAACTCAGTACAGTTAATTCTACAAGCATTCACACTGATGTAAATGAGAAATAGTTCCTTGTAGGTCAGTGCATCTGTTGCAATGTGTGTGAGGAGAGAATCCAGCCTGCTAGAACATGATGTGAATGTATTTTAGAGTGCTGCATTTGAACCAATGGATATCTAGCCTCAGAGCTGTACTTAGGTAAAGTGCATGAAAGATTCAGCTCCTGAATGGTTAAATTCTGCTGTTTTGAATAGGTGTCAGCTCTCTCTGGCTGCAAATGGCTATGAATGTGCACAGTTGCAATATGATCTGCTTGAGTTTTGAAGATATCCGTTTGTGACTTGTTCTGTGTCAGTCTCTTTTGGGCGCATATATTTAGTTGTATGTTTGCTTATATGTATACATACAAGAGTGTCGGAGTAGAGCTGATACATATCTCTGATTTTTTCTTGGAGTAGGTGTTCACTTTTTCCATTGAATTTAAGCTTTACATCATTGCCCATGTTATACACTACTGCAGTTGGCAGTGTGAAAATACTTAAGTCAGATGAAGTTAGTATCAGGAGGTATGTCTGTGGTTGTATTGATATCAGCAATTTGGTTACTGTGCAAGAATGGAGTGGGTCTGCAGCCTTGTGGTATATGGCCTGGATCAAATCCATCTCCTCCTTCATTTCCTCTCTCAGGTGTCTGGTCTATAGGCAAATGGAGAACAATCAGGGTGTGATTTATGGTAATGTCTAGGAAGGAAAAAAGCCATCTGTATGCCTGAATCTTCCTAAAGTAGAAAACATCTCCAAATGGGCCAGAGGAGGTACTCATTTTGTAGTCCCTGTTGGGCACCATCGCTTCGGTGTGGTGCGTAGTGCCATTGTGTGGTCTCACTGCCAGCTTTACGTTATTGTCCCCTCTCCACCTAACTCTTAGAGTGGGGCTGGAGAAGTGGCATGCAACCAACTCTTCTTCGTCTGCTACTGCTGCTCCTGATCCTGCAGTGATTATATTCCAGGCAGATTCAGAACATGACTTTTAAAATGTGGCTGTAACAAATGTAGTAGGTATTGACTGACACACTGTTAGTCCAAGCTCTGGTGCACAGAATCCACTATGAAATGGCGTTTGATTCCCTGATGCACACGTAGTAGTGTTTTAATAAGTGATAGATTATGGAATGAAGTTTCTGCTGTCTCCCCTGGGAGTCAACTAGACAAACAACGATTAGGATATCTCAGCTGATAATTGTTTAAATGTTTTGTTTCTTAATTTCATCTTTTTCCTTGGACAATTTTCTATTATCCTAAATAGTTCCTTTCATTCCTCAGTGCTTGTGTTTCCTAAGTATTTGTAAACCACTACCAAGTCTTCCTTTCCCACAGGCATTGCTTATCCTAACTGTTGACTGAAAATCAATCCCCCCATCTAATGACTCTGTCACTGTTCTTTGAACTCTTTCCATTTTACATTATCCATCTGGCAGCAAAATGTCCAAAACTGCACGCAGGCTGCAGATGTGGTAGCTCCATAGCTGCTGAGGCAGGGATCTGTATGTCAAGATCTAGCTGTTTCTGGGATCAGTACTAGGAAAGTATAAAACCATTTCTCTCCAGCTTCCCTACCCACCTTGTGGTAATGAGAGTTTGTGATATAAACCTACTGAAGTTATGGTTTTTTTCTTTACCCTATACTCTGTTAATTTGTCTTTTCTTTTCTTTTCTTTTCTTTTCTTTTCTTTTCTTTTCTTTTCTTTTCTTTT
>NW_020955408.1:1990252-2000724 GCF_003031625.1 Empidonax traillii
TTTTTTTTTTTTTTTTTTTTTTTTTTTTTTTTTTTTTTTTTTTTTTTTTTTTTTTTTTTTTTTTTTTTTTTTTTTTTTTTTTTTTTTTTTTTTTTTTTTTTTTTTTTTTTTTTTTTTTTTTTTTTTTTTTTTTTTTTAAATACACCCATAAACACATTTTAAGCTCTCATTCTCCTCAATACAAGGCTTTCCAAACCTGGGGTCTGACTGCTCTCCCCAGTCTGTTGTTGGCAAGTAAAAGCCAGCAGTCTTCTAGGCCAGGCCAGAGGTGGGATGTGTGATAGAAGCCTGCTCAGGTTCCCTGCCCTCTCTCTGCTGTGTCCTGGGTTCTGTAGGAGTCAAAACTGAACTGTGATGCGTGACCATCATACTACTTTCTGCACTGGTTTCCCAGCCTGATGTTTTGCAGCATGTTTTGCCCAGGCTTTCCCAGCAATACCCCACAGTCAGGTTCCTACCCTAAGCTAGCTGTGCAGCTCTTGTGTCCCTGTCTGCTGGGTCATTTTCTGCTCTTTCTGACCTACCTCCCACTGGCTGGGAGGGGAAAGGAGGTGCCTGTGCGTAATCTGTGTATTTAACATTGGGAAGAAGGTTGGGCAGGAGGGTAAGCTCTGTCTTCAGCGATGCCTCACTGTTTAGCAGAAACCCATTTAGTTTCTCCTGCCCATTGAGTGTCTATTTTTGGCACTGCTTCTACTGCTTAAGGAAACAAAGTAAAAAATAAAAAAAAATATGACTGCATACAAAGAAATTATGTTTCAGCAAAAGTATTGCAGTTTTCATTTGTGATAGTACAAGTTCACTAAGTGTTTTGTGCTTTTTTTTTTTCAATTTAACAGGTTATCACTGCTAGCTTATCACCATTCTTCTTTGCCATGACTGCCAATGTACTAACAATTTCTTGGTAAGTGCCTACGTGAGCTTTTTTCTTAACAGTAAAATGAATTTCCACACAGTGCTTTGTGTGGAAATACTTTTAAATGTCAAGTTTTATTGCTGCCAGTATTATTTTGCATCTAAGGAGAACCAGGTGTGCAATGATGGATGCAGTACGGTAATAGAAGAGTGTTTCTTCTGCCTCTGTGGGAGAACATGGACATTTTGGATATTAAGCCTTACCACAATTCACTCAGCATGTTTTACAGCTAGGCAAATAGATGCAATAGGCAAATAAATGACCCATCAAAGTCATGCTACAATTAAGTGGCAGAATTGGAAATAAAACAGTGGAGCCAAGGTTTGCTGACGTCACTTTAACCAAAAGGGTGCATTCAAGTTTCCCTAACATATTCACACTGTGTACTGTGAATGCATAAAATGAAAACAGTAGAAAGTAATGATAATAAACTTTTTCCAAAACTGTATCTGGATTTTGTAATGTGTGGCCACACATTATGAATCACCTAACCTGAATCTTTTAGGTAGTAATATAAGGGATTGTGGTGTAAACTCTTTTGGTCAAAGGCAGTGTTTTTGATCTGTGTTTGTATAGTACCAAGCAAAAGGGAATCACAGACCATGGCTGATGGTCCTAAATGTTTCTGCTGTGCAAATAGCATCTCAGTATGGGATTAGGCATGTATCTCTGAGAATGGCTTTGTTAATGGAAATAAAAATCTGCTTACTTTTGAAAAGTATTAATCTTCGTTTTTGTCCCTTACAGTTTGATTGCCATCCTAAAGACTCAGCTCTGCACTGAGTGGAATGAGCATATTCTTTTTTTCAGATGTGATAAAATTGTTACAGAAAGAAGAATCTCGGTGCAAACCAGCCCTGTTTACCTATGTGCGAATATGCATCCCTACATGTTTTTCAGGCACATATAATCTCAAGTGCTAAAATAAGTTGTGTGGGTTTTTTTAAGTGCTAGGAATACGTGTGACCTGTGTGTAAGAGACTAAACTAATACCAATGCACCTACAGCACTCCTAGTCTAGGCCATTAACTTGCTGCTCTTCATCGTGTTTTACATGTGTTTGTGCAGGTCTGTCATGTGCGTGATAGAGGTAGGCTTGGATTAAATATATGTATTCGCTGACACCTATACTAAAAAATAATGTGTACCTTTGTTAATGTGAACACATGGACCCGTATAGTTGCACACATATCACATTCCCTATATACACTTAAAGTTATATAAATATATATATATATAACTTAAAGTTATATAAATGATGGACACTTCTGTATGTTTAAGAGAAACTTTGCTTTAGCCCTTGGGCCACTGTTACACTCTGGTTGTCATAATTCGAAAAGAAAACCATTTCTTTTATTTATTTTCTAACTTTGAATTCTCTTATTCCTTGTGCATCGACAGCATCTTGGCTTATCAGAAAAACTCTGAGAATAGTTTGTTAGATGATAGCAGCTGCAAAACACTCATGAGATCATTAATCACTGAGGATTTTAGTGTTGATTCAGTGTTGTCATGGACAATATCATATGCTAATTTTTGAACGACAGGCAAATGCAGTTAGCTGTCACCCCACCATAAACAGAAGCTGAAGGATTCACCAGATGGTAAATTGAAGGTAAATCAAGGGTTGGCATTTAGCCATAGTTTTTGCTCTGTCTTATCTTGAAGATATAATAATGGTTTCTAGTGGCCTAGTAATCTGGATTCTTCTTCTCTTATGTAGGATATATGATATTAAAGAACAGTTTAGATGCAGGCATCTTTTTACAGAATGGGGCTGGGCCGTTTACTATCTTTTGTACAGAATTACCAGTCTAATTTTTAGAATGCTATGTCAAAGTTAGGTTTGTTTTTTTAAAGTCTCTGTTAAAAATTTGGAAAACTACTCTACAGAATGGGGAAAAAAATTTCTAAGTCTCTGTTGATTTTAGGTCTTCTACATGCAGTGTTTTGGGTTTTTTTTTGTTTTGGTTGGTTTGGTTTTGGGTGGGGGTTTTTTTGTTTGTTGGTTTTTTGTTGTTTGTTTGGGTTTTTTTCCCCTCTTTAGGATAAAGAATACATTATCCAACATTAGTTTCCAAAGAAATTAATGCAGAGGCTGTGTTTATAACTGGAGCTGAAATCCAGGCAAGACAGTGGGGTTAAGCCTCTCCAAAGAAAAGCACTCGGAGGTTGTTTGTGATTGCAGGCGACCAGACTCAAGTGGTTTAGACCTTTTTGAAAAACTTGCAGCCCTCTCAGCCCTTTGCTCCTTGTTGGTAATTCCACGCCAAAGGTAGTCTGTCTCCCCAGTGGGCTGTCTACAGACTGTAGCACCTACTTTCCAGGGCTGTTTACTGTGTAATTGTAAGATACTGAGCTGTTGTTATACAATATTTTTTCCCCTCTCAGGAACAAGGGCAATTATGTGGTTTTTAAAACAGCTCACCAAAGCTACGATTTAAGTGAATGTAATACTATTAGACCAAAGAGCCTTCAGCTTTACGTGCCTTTTTTTTTCTTCCCAAGGAAAAAAAAAAAAAAAAAGCCCTCTTACAAATGAACTTAACAGGAGTTTGTTTTGTTTATAAAGTTCGTTAAGGAGCTTTTCTGTTTCATAAGCTAATTAAGCTATGAGGCCAAGAAGAAAGGTCAGTACACTTAGCTTTGCACTGTTATAAAAGGGGAGAAGAGTCGGCATCCTACCATATTCCTGTCAGCTATGATAGATAGCAGAGGGAGGAGATTTGTGAATTATTAACTATTGCATGGATCAAGTGGGTTGATAGCATATTTCAGTGAAGGGTTTTGTAAAACCATTCATTCTGCTTCTAGCCTGAATCTTGGAGGGAAGTGTTAGTGCCTCCACTACGCTGTGAGCAGCACAGGAAGCTCTTGGGCATATGTGTGATTTTGGATGGTGCAGGTTCTTTCACCGTGTTCCACACAAGGAGGGGCAAACATGAGAATTTCTACTGGCCTCACTGTGCCAATGGGATCACACCAGAGCAAAAGTATTTTTCCCAGTCCCCAAAACCTAGGCTTTACGTCTCCCCTGACGTGTACAAGTGGCAAGTTTTCAGGACAGAACACAAACAGAAAGAGGGAATCATTAAGCTAATGAGGTTCAAACTCCCTTGCCTTCCTTTCCAATTCTTGCTAGTGTGGAGCTGCTTTTGTAACTAGGGGCAACCTTCTCTATTTAGATTTCTGTCTGTGCATTTTCACTGAATACCATCAGCACTAAAATACAGGAAAGGTTGTTTCTGATGCGATCAGTTAAATAACACATTTTGGGTTCCAGCATTTTCTTAGCAAGACGAGTGAAAAAAATCACCTGGGTTACTGTCTCTAGGTTGAAACGTGTTTAGGTAAAATAATACCTTTGTTGTATCAAGTAGAGGGACTTGCCTGATGCTAAATTTGTGGTGTGCTTTGTTTACAGCCTTGTAATCAGTGGAGTTGGAGAAGCATTGCTTGTTTACACTGAAAGGACAGGCACATAAAGAGGAACCAGATCTCACCAGCTGGAAAAGAGCTGACTTGCAGCCTAGAGACACTATGATGAAAAAATTGCGGCAGCAGGAATGAAGAAGTGCAACCAAACATGAGGAAAGAGATCTATTGTTTTTTCATTAAGAAAGAAAAGCTATGCTATTAATAGTGTTGGTAAGGGAGCAGCATAGTTGGCAAGATGATAAGGAACCTTTGCCTCAAAGCACAAGACAAACTATATCAGATTGATGTGGTAAAGGAAAAAAATGCACTGTCTCATGCTGATAGCTCTGTCTGAGAACCTCTCAGTAACAGCTTCTTGCACAGGGAACTAAACTCAGGAAAAGCAACATTCCACACTGGATGCCCCCCCAGTTTTTTTTGTTGGAAGCTGACAGCAGGTCATACCAAGCAATGTCAGAGCCCAGATCCTGCCATAAATTCAGGATCCGGAAGGACGGATTTTGTCTCCAACTGTTCTGTAAGCAGCAAGCTGCCACACACAGGTCTCTGGTCACGTCGTCTGAACTGGCACGGGGACTGAGGCCAAGGGGCTTCTGGAGATAATCCCCTTCTGGAACTGCAGCAGTTTGACAGCTTTGCAGAAAGGGAAAATCAGCAATAAATCTTAATATCTGCAGTGATTGCTCTTTGTGAGTTTTTTTCCTCTCCCATTCTCTGAGATTTCTCTTGAACTCTGCAAATTTTTGTTGGCTGGTGGGGGTGGAGGGACACATACTGTTCCCAGCAGTGGTTTGTCTCTTCAATTATTGCAAGAGACAACAAAGATTATGAACCTTGAATGAATGTCATAAAGAGTGCAAGGTGATTCATCTCAGGAATTCTTTAAGTAATTTCATTTCAGGTTGCCTAATGGCTGTTGGAAACTAGTCTTGATATATTAGAGCCTACACAAGCAATCTGTATGAAAGTAATATTAAATGACAAGTTGATAAAATTGAGGAAAAGGTCTACATGGTAAAAGGAACTTTATAACAAATCTTCAGTGAGGAAAGGGACTTGCCTCACATAACATTAGGTATGTAAAGTGTAGTCCCTTAATCTCAGTTGACAAACTCAATGGAAAGAGAAGGGTGCCCTAACAGAGGTGATCCTTCTAGAATAGATTGCTGTGTTAATATGACTGAAAGATCCTCTGAAAGTGTTTATCTCTCTGTAGGTAGAAACTAGGTGACTAGTCTAGACAAGACACGTGGCTTTACAAGGCTACAGTTACCAGAGGATATCTGCTTCAATCTAACAAAATGGATCCTAATGGCTTTCCAGTCCGTAAGTTCAGACAGTGCTGGGAGTGATGGCTGCAGCATTCTGGATTTCCCCAGACAACTCTGCCAACCAGTTGTAGCAATACAGTAGGATCCTTGCTGTGCCACCTTTCTGCTGATTTTTGAAGTGAATAGTGACCCTAGGAGACCTCATGAAAGAGTCTCTGAGTGATTGCCGAGGTTTTGCAATCATAGCTGGAACCTTTGCTGTGGGAAAAGCTCATCATGTACCTCTCTCCTTGCATAACTTTCAAGGATAGGCTGAAGTCTGTTTTTTTTTTCTTCCTCTATTTTTCCTGTGCTCTTCATAGCAGTGTATCAAAACCCAGAACACCCAGTTGTTTTCTTGCTGGTGGTCTCAACAGAAAGGCAGTGGCCAAACCAACAGCAATTGCTGTAGCATTTTAATCACATGCTTGGGGTGTCTGTGGGGAGCTTGTTTGGCTGCAACAGGCATTACGTTGTATAGGCTTTGGGGGAATTCAGTCTTTGCAGCTACTGCATCAGTATCTCCCTGCATAGTAAGTCCACTGCTTTTTTATTTAACTTCATGCATGTTAAACAAAACTGAGCTGTTTACCTCTGCTTGCCTTTTTTTGTGCCTTAGTGCAATGTGCTCGCATTTCTAAGACTCTACTTGAGGTAAGTAAAATAGTGCAGGTTTAAATTTATTGCTGTATAAGCAAATCAAAGAATCAGAGTTAACAGTGAAGTTCAGCCCCTTTCTCAAACATGACTGGGAAGAAGTGCCCTCTGAACTGACCTGCCCTACTTCAGGTGAGGGCGACTCCTGTGGACCAGCATGAGGCTCATCAGTCTTTCTGAAGACTCAGAGTAGGGTGGAAATAGAGCTTGATGGCCTTCAAAATCCATCTTTGCATATTTGGAGTTGTCTCAAGGTGCTAAAGGCATGGGTTGCCCTCCTTGCTCAGGCTGTGGCAGGGCTGGGGTCCAGTGGGGTATCCACCTCTGACGGAGAGCCTGTGAGCCAAGGGCTGGTTCAGCATTGCTAGCAGTGAGCTGTTGGGGTCATCCTGTTGTAGGGGAAAAGGTGGTGGGGAGAGAGCCCTAAGGGGGTCTTCTGGCTGCTGGAACAAGTGGTGCTGGGGTGGGGATGTCAGCTGGGAAATGGGGAGCTGCATCAATTGAAAAGCCCCGAGATGGCATCTCAGCTAGCAGTGGCTGCCATACAAACCTAAAGGTGAGCTGTGGGAGGACATCTGCAGGAAGACCCTGGCTCCTCACCACTGTCCTCGGGAAGGGGGGGCATTCCCACCGGTGACACCCAAGAGAGAAGAGACATGGGGAGGCACTGCTTGGGCTCCCTGTCCTGGCAGCACACAGCCCCAGGAGGGCAATTGCAGCAGAGAGGAAATGTGGGGAGGGCAGACACATACTGGGTGCTTGCAGAGGTTGGAAACTGAAGGGGACAGGGCAGAGCAATTTCCTGAGGAAGCAATGACCTGATCTTTAATTCAGCCCTTCCTCTAAAGGAGAGATGCTGCATGGTAAAAAACACACTTCAGTGTTGTTTAAGTGATCTTCAAAGCAGGAAATCTCAGAAGTTCAAGCTTGACATGGTTCTTGCAAGACTAGTGAACATTTATGCTCAGTAATTTAGAGAAGGAATGTGCAAGAGTGGATCATTTATGTCTAACAGACCTTTTTTTCCAGTGAATGAAAAACACAAAGTGATGAACATACAGCTCTGAGGAAGGAGTTCCATTACACTGCAGTGATGCAATGACACCAATTACTACCTGAATGCAAAGTGGTGGGTCTGCAGTTCAGCTTATAGAAAAAAACCCAGTTTTATCTGTATCCATCGCTTAAGAAACTTACTGTCTGAAAAGTCCCCAGTTCTTGGGTTGTCAACATGTGAGACTAGAGAGAGAAACTGGAGTGTGCTGGTATTTCTGAGAAGCAGCAGATGCCTGGAGGCTGTCCCATCATGCCCTTATCACATCTACTGGTTTTGATCAAACCACTGACAGAGATGATCCTGAATAATGTAAGACCTTTTTGATCTTATCTTGCTTACACTTTTATTTTCCTAATGTATTTCTTTTTTATTACGAAGTAATTTGTTTGGGACAAGACATGTTATCTGCTGCAGTGGCATGACTCATGCATGTGGCTGGCCTTTGTCATAAAGAGCCTCTACTTAAAGCCAGGTGCCATTGAATGAAGACTGAGACAGTAAAGCTGCTGGATATGAAATGTAAGTGGATTACTAAAATGCAGGCAACAGAGATTCTGTTTTGAAACAATATTCTGGATCTGGTGGCTGTAAAATAGCTTCCAGCAGAACATGTCATTAAATGAATTAAATGAACCTGATATTTACCACTGAAGCTACTCTGTTGTTACTGCGTGGCAGCTGTGCATTGTATTGGCAGAGAATCTATGCCAGTCTTTCAGGACCAGTTTAATATGGAAGCTGAAAATCTGCAGAGCAAGTAATCTTAGCAAAAAGCAGTGGGGAAAGCCTTTAAAATTATTTTTAAAAAAAGCACTGGACCTGTTATAACATTTGGTAAGGGTTAGAATTCTGATTTTCTATTACCCCTTTTAACACCTATGTCTGAGTTTACGGATAAGTGTATATATGGTTATGTTCTGGTTTCCGACCCTCAAAAAAGAAGATCTGAAGAATTCAGGAAATGTGATGTCAACACAGGACATGCATTGAAAAGGATGCTTTTATCAATTATTGTAGAAAGGTGGTTCCTGGGAGCTGCACTGAGTGCTGAGGAAAGGTTTCATCCAGCTTTGTCTTACCTGTAGACTAAAGGAGGTAGTGGGTTGAAGAAAACTCCAGTTTGTCTTTCCCAGAGCAGAAACTGAATGAACGGCTTTCAAACAGATCATCTGCTACTGTGAACCAGGCGACAGGCTCAGTGTGAAACTTTAATCCTGTTCCAGAGGATAGACACGGGGACAGATTCATTTTGTTTGAAAAGAAGGTGTGGGTGAGGGGAAGGAGACTGGGGCCAGGACTGAAAAAAATTGAGGCAGAAATACTTTTGTACAAGGAGATAAAATGGAAAATTTCTGAAAAATGTGTTTCTTATTCATAGGTCTTGGGAGGGATTTTTGGTTTTGTGGGGGGGGTTGGTTGGTTTTGGTTTTGGTTTGTTGCATTTGTTTGGGTTTTTTTTTAAATAGGGCATATTATAAGTACATGTCTGTTTAGTCCCAAAAAGGGATTAGAGGAGCCCATGTAACTATTTCCATGTTAATTGCCTGGTTTGAGAAGCTTAAACCTTTTTTAAACTATGCTTTGAAAGTGACATTGTGTAAACCTTGATTTCTTCTAGAAAATGGACTGGTTTTTTGAATAATGCTGGTGGTGACAAAGTTCTGCTCTCTCTTTGATCACCGAGGTGAGGAGTGTACCTCCTCCTTACTCTCTGGGATGGGAAGCAGTCACACAGTGCTCTTCTTATTTTTAATAAATATCTTGGCTTCCAGAATAGGTGGGAGTAGACAATTGACATGTTAAGTTCTGGATTTGGTGGTATACAAAATCTCTTTGAAAACCACACTGAGAGCATGTTTAGTAGATTTTGTCATATGTTCTGTCATTAAGATTCAAAAACATATAGCCCAGACTTGTTCAGCTGTGAACTCATTGCCCCTATAGAGAAGCCTATATGCAGAAGAATCTTGTAAAATGGGTGTGAGCCTCTCTCAGTGCTCCTGCCAGGCAATGGGTGAAATCCCACAGCTGCATTCCCAGACATGACTCAAGGAGACCCTGCAACTGCTTGCTGTTTGCCATCTGCAGTCCTGTACCTTTCCTGACTCCTTACGAACATCCTTTTGAGAGGAAGGGCAAACTTGCATGTTTACAGATGAGCCTGTTTAGGAAGCAGTTGCTCTAAGGTTCATGTTAGTTCAAGTTCTTGAGGACCAGTACAACTTGGGAAGCAAATGCAAGGCCCATTTTCCTGTAGGAGTTTGATGCCTGTTTACACTTAAACTTCTGATTTCTGTACCACAGCCAGTGGCAAAAGCTGGTGCACCAACAAGTTTGTTTATGCTGGAGGTGCAGGCAACCAGTGCCTTGTGATACCGTGTAAGAACAACACCTGCCTGAAGCAAGCTGGCTAGATAAAACAACCAGCACAACTCCTTCGAAACTGATAAGGAGAAGGGTTGATGTTGTTTGAACAAAAATGGTTATTCGGATTGAGAAACTGGTCATTAGGCAACAAAGATGGAAAGGGAACGTGGAGAGCTGGGAATGCTGTTTGCCATGCAGAAGGAGTATCACTAACACCACCAGATAGACTAACACGAGGGTTGGAGTTTCTGCTAAGAGGACAGTGGTTCAAGTGTAAAATTATTGTTAAGCAGAAATGTTTTGGAGATTGGCAGACGCCCACTGTTAAGAACTGTAGTGCTGTAATTCACAGTCACATCGCAAAAGCAGGAAGTATTCATTGACGGGGGTGGGAAACACTGCAAGGCAAATGTTTCTCAGACTTTTCTTTGAAAGATATGGAGACCAAGCTTGTCTGGCTCATTGTCCCCTCAAGCCTTGGCTAGAGACAGGAACCAGAAGGGATTTTTGTTGTTTCTCTGTCGCATACCTTCTGGGACAACAAGAGTTAAGCTTTGGCTTCAAACTAGGCATGGAAAACTTCTCTCAAGGAGTCACTTCTCCCCTACTGATGCCTAGAAATCAGTCTGTTCTTTGCCTTCTCAGGGAAGGGTCCCTGTGCCAGTTAACACCACAAGTTTACAAGTTAGCAAATTAAGTTCCTTCAGGTTTGAGCAGACAGAAGACC
>NW_020955408.1:2002877-2007381 GCF_003031625.1 Empidonax traillii
TCAAACTCCTCTTTGAAACCATGGAAAGTCAAGTTTAAAGGAGTATATGCAGTGGAAAACAACTGAGATGATTGTGTAACCTCTTGATGCCAGAATCTGAGCTTCAGCAAATCATGGGAAAACAGGGAGAGTTTTCTGGACTAAGGGTAGCTTGGCTTATCCCGTTCTGCACTGTGAGGTAATAAACCACATCTTTTAAACTGAGTCAGATTAAATCTGCTGTATCAGTCGTGATACTCACTTTGCTTCGTATGGGCTTCAGGCTAGATACAGCTCCTGTAAACAGATGGCTGTGCTGATGGGAAAGTCTTAGGCTGTGTCTTCAGCTAGGAGGAGGAAAATAATGGAATATTATGTTGCATCAGCTCCCGGTCCACGCAATCACGTCATCCAAAGGTAAAGACGGGAAAGGTTTTGCAAGTGTTTCTTGGAGAAAGGAGAGAAAAGGAACACACTCTTAAAGAGCCAACGTCTTTTGTGTTGGTCTCTCTGAGAGACTTCATAAGCTCACTTCATGACAAATTCTTTAATGGGCTGGAGGTTTGGCTATCTTGCCTTAATAGGAAGGTACAAAGTAGCCTGAAATATTTTTGACCACTCCAAAAATATGTTCCTGCTAGAGAATTCTATCATGATTTTCCATGTAACAGTTTAAAAACAAACAGTAAAGCGAGACCATGGCATGAGATTTCAGCTGGAGCATTCTTTAAGGTTTTGGAAATTTGGGTTGGGTGTAGAATCCGTTAAGTTTCCATGTCATTCTCCTATATTCTATAGTAGTCTTATATAAATAACTATAATTACAATTGTTCTTTACTGCTACATTGTTAACTGAAAAAAAATTCATATGAGATCAGTATTGTTATTATATCAATCAGTGTGTTTAAGAGTAGCAATTCTGCTTGGTTTAACAGCTTTTAACTTATTTATTTTCCCCCTTAGTAATCTCATTGCTGGGCTCTAAGCTTGGTTGGGATTTGAAAAGTCTGTTCAACTGATTTACTGCACCAATTCAGGTGTAGATGGGTTCCTATGTACCCTGATGGGCTTCTCCAGTGTCTGATCAGGTCTTCAGTAAAGGTTCCTACGGTAACTCGTCTTAGCTGTTTATTCTAATGAAACTGCAGAATGATGTCTCTGAGATTCCTACCACTTTCTCAAACCTATTGAGGAGCACCAGAGTGCACAGGGGATGCCCGAGTGTCATCAGATATGTCTCAGATCTGTAAGAGGTGAATAACTTGGATAGTTAGCAAATTTAACACAGCAATGATTGTTGTCCTGTTGTGTATGTTGAGTTTTGCAAAATGTCTGAACTTCTTGCTGGTGAGGGATATTTCAGTTTCTCAGCCCTGTGGCCTTGCAGTTGTTCATGCTACTCTCCTTTATCTTTCCACCTAAAGATCTGCTTTGGGTCACAAACTACCATTTCTTTAATATTTGTCTGTAATAATTGTGCTGCCACCATCAATTAAATTCTCCAGATATTTTTCTTCCCAGTCTCCTGCAGCTTTAATCTGAAACTTTCCATTTTCCTGTCCATGGACACCATCACAGCCTGAACAGAGTCCAATTTTCCATTAATGGACACAGCAGGCTTTTGAAATAAATCAGACGAATGGTGGAGTCTGCAGCTCCGGATGCACCGTGTGAAAGAGTCAGCCAGACTCAACTCCCAGCACTGCACCAGCTTCTGTTTATCTTTGTGTTTGTTGAAATGATAAAAGGTGAACTAAAGGGGGGGGGGGGGAGAGGGGGAAAGGAAAAAAAGATGCATAAACAGGAGTAGTCAAGAGAAAAGCCCATAACAAGCAATAAAAGAGGAAATGGGATCTCACAGTTCCTAATCCATCTGCATGATCCATAATTTTAACTGTGATGTCTGAAATGTTCCTTGGAGAGTACATCTGAATGCAGTGCCTCCTATATTCCACTGACTGGCAGAAGTCTGACTAGACATGGTATTTCTCAGGTTTGAGGAAATGGAAGAGTCTGTACTGGACAAAAAAAAAAAAAAAAAGTAATTCTTTCTTCTATGAGGATTGTTAACCTCATTCAGCTCCATTCTGTACAGATATACAGGTTGCCCTGGAAGGCAGATAGGCAGATGACAGCTTGCAGAGTTTTGTATTCAGAAAACATAAATTAACTTCTTGGGCTGTCATGGGAGATGAGCACTTGCAGTTCTGGTGTTGCCTTTGTGTGCATTGTCATCTTTGCTCATGGAAATACCCCAGATGTTGATGCCACCCAGTCTCTGCTGCTCATTGGATGATGTTTCAAGATAGCTGGGAGGATGTTGTTCTAGAAGAAGGCATTAAATATTGAAATTCTAACAACCTACTGATGTTTGGAAATGTATTGGACTTTGTCCACCTTAAAGGTCTAAATCTCTGTTTAGATGTTTTGTTAAAATTCCTGGTGCTCTATGAGGAGCAACAGTGCATCCAGTTTGTGGGTTGCATCATGGGAGGTCAGAGCACAGACCAAGCCCTCTTTTAATAGCTCACTTTTGACTTGGAAGGCAGAAGGAAGGTTGCTAATGGTTGCATTTCAATCATGCTGTTCATTCAGCACCCTCTTAGACCTCTCATAGGACTTGTGGGAGACGAGAGATCCATTTCTTGAGGAGAGATGATGATGAAGATGATGAAGATGATGATGAGTGGGTACTCATTGCTTCAACTCTTTCTTTAGGTGAACATGTGTTCAACATGCCCCAGTTCTCCCTTTTCCTCTGGGGATACTCACGTGGACAATTGTGGTGGTGGCCTCTTGCTTCCCTTTTTGTTGGAGCTGTGAGTTTCCTTTTAAAGGAAAGCTGAGTGGGTGCACAGCCAGATCTTATCCCAGCGTGCAACTAAGAGGTAGCGAATATGTTCAAGTGAGAACCAGGCCCACCATGTGCTCCTGCCCTGCACTGAGGACAGAGCTGCATCTTTCCCAATTAGAAAAAACTGCACTAGACAGTTTAATTGAGAGTTGGGCTGTGCTCCCTCTCACAAATGCGGGGAGAAGAGAAGAAGATGTCTGGGGTTCAGGCTTCTGGTTAAGGGTGTCCAGCAGGGACATCCACTTGCCAGCAAGTGGGGAGGGACTGGGAAAACAGCGTGGTCTATCTAGATCATTAATCAAACTCAGATGGTAGCAATTCAGTCATTTTTGCTCTGAGTGGGATGAGAGCAGATTAGAAATAAAAGCCTTTTGTCTGTCTTTTTAAAACTTTATAACTACTACGTTTCTACATGAGCTGTTTTGGTTTTTTTTTAACAAAATAACCCCCAATATTCATGCTTCTTTGGCTGCCAGCAGAAAATGGAAACCACAGCCTCCTGTTGTTTTCTCCATATTTATAATTTTGTGAACCGTTCCTTCTTCCCTCACATAGCCTGTCACACTTGAGCTCTGCAATTCTTCTGAATCTATTCCTGGTGTGTTACCTTCCCTCCCCATCCAGAGTGGCTGTTTAGTTGTGAGTATGTTGAGATGTGAAGGGTTGGGAGAGGCCATCACAAATGTTCTGATTCCCCAGCTAGGGACTGCCATGAGCATTCCTTGCAAAGAGGGAGCAGACCAGTGTGTAAATCTTGTGCTTACCCTTTGGTAAGCTTGCTCTTTTCTTTAGCACTCTGTAAATATGTTGAGATTTGCCATCTTACCTGCTTTTTCTTTTAATTTGGGTGTATGTGATGCAAAGTGTGAGATAAGAGGAAAGAGCTGAGACCTGTGCACTCCCAGGAGTTCCTAATATACAAACAGACAGGCAGAAATTAGGGGACCAGAATGAAGACCTTTTAATCTTCTGATGTAAGAAACTAAAAGCTTATGCTGTGTCATGTTTGTGCTACAAAGCAATGCTTTGTCCATTGTAAAAACCCAGCACAGTGCAGCCCTGTGGGCAACATAAATGGTATGGCAACAGAGGAGAAACAGGTGACTTGAGTTAGTCTGGATGTCTCCAAACCTTTCCTTGCTGTAAGGCTCTAGCCTAAAGAAAAGCTTGTCTAAAGCTCAGTCTAAGACCTAAGAGAAAATCCCAGTATTCCTCTCCTAAATCAGTGAACAGAATCCATTCCTGGTAAACCAGTCATTATTTTGAATAGAGGTCTTTTAATACCGTTTTGTAAATAAACCCTTCTGCCTCTTCAACCTTTTGCTCTCCCACTCAACTCCCAAAGTAAAAACCTTCCAGCTGTTGGTAAAGGGAAGAGGGAAACTTGCTCTTTTTTTTTTTTTTTTTGGAGAAAAAAGATTTCAGTTTCGAGTTTGTCCTACTTACAGGGGCCGGGACCAGTTTATTACTATGTGGGAGCCCCCGGTGGTCCAGGGGAAAATTCACTGCACTGTCACTGCAGAGACCCGGGTTCGATTCCCGGTCGGGGCCCCTCCCCGGGCAGATGGAGCTCGTTAGCCCATAAGGCAATCCATCTACGTCCTGAGGACCTCGCTGCCACCGTCCAAGCGTGCTTGGCCCCGGCAGATGAACCTCAGGATTAAAGGGTGG
>NW_020955409.1:0-2335 GCF_003031625.1 Empidonax traillii
CTTTTAAATTTCTTGTCATTTGAAATAAATATTTTTCTAGTTTATCACTAGATATAATATAGAGAACAGTGTACAGATAGTAAGAAAGAAATTTTAACTTTGATGACTATCTGAAGAACTCCAGAATTCTATATTTTCCTGAAAATGCTATTTTACAGTATTCATGAGAAGACACCAGTTTGGAATTCCAATTGGCAGAATTTTTTTTTCACTTTTTGTATTGGTTGTTGTTGTTTTGTTTAGAATCTTCTCTGAGGAAAATTTTGGCAAGAATTAGTTTTTTTGATGAACCAGAAACTCAAAGGGTTTTTTTCAGCTCACAGAGGAGTGAGGAAAGTTAGTTTCACTCTCATGCAGGAGAAAATTTAACCAGGATCTGCCACAGAGGAGTTTTTCAGCATCACTGCGTTTTGTGCAGGACAGGTCTTGCAGTGAAATCAAAGGGAAACAGGTGGCACAGCTTCGGGATCTGCTAGGAAGTAGATGGTCAGTCACACAGCTATCTAAAGACAGAGATGTTATTGAATATGATTAGAGAGCTACAATGTCTCTCAAATGACAGAGAAAAACCAAGAAAAGATGATTATTACTGGCATTCCTGGCATCATATGGAAGCCAGACTTTCTAAGCAAGCTTCTTTTGTTGACAGCCCATATTCCAATGTGAATATTGTTAAGTATTCAAGAAACAAGAAGCTTTTTTAAGGCTTTCAAATGGCTTATTGCTATGAGTCTCTCTCTGCTGAAAATCTGTACCTAAGGGGCAAGTTTGCAAGAGGAGAATAACTTCTGCAACTAGCTTAAAACCATAGGTAAGATGTCCCTAAGGCAAGGTGTTTTAGGAAGAAAGGCATCAACTAATTAAACTTAATTGGGTTAGCCAGGGCAGTGTGATTAGCATAATTAATTTAGGCTTCTGAGTAGGCTTGAGGGGTGTGTGTTTTTGTGAGGAATCTTTTGAGGGAGGTGTTTTGGACTCTGAAGTGAGAAGACTAGTTAAATCTTTGGGTCAAGGGAGAGACACCGTCGATGAGTGGGAAAGACAATGTGCAGAAATGCAGAGGATTTGGCACACCCGAAGGCTTTGTGCTTTTTGAAGCTGGCAATAGTTAAGGAAAAAAACAAGGGGGTTAGTTAGAAGATTTTAATCCACCTGGAAAGCATGGGGAAGCAGCCTAAGCCAGTCTGATATGCTTGTGCTTGATGGTGCTGTGACATAAGTGAAAATATGGCAATAGTGGATAGGATTTAAATCAGACTGTATAGCAAAAGGGTACAATTCTCCAGTTTGGGAGAGCTGAAATTATTTGGGCTTAACTGTTGCAAAAAGTGAATGAATTACTGGTTTAAACTATTTTCTGAGATCTTTGTGTATTGTACCCTTAGCTCATGAAAAGAATCCTTAAGAATTAAAAGCACACAAACATCAAGGATTTTCTTAAATGACAGAGAAAAACTATGATCACTTAATAGCACTACTGGTTTTATAAAGTAAGTGGACTTGCAAATATGAATACCCTATCTTTGATTGCAGCACTACTTCAATGGAATAGATTGTGTAGTTCTTTATTCCTGTATTAAATTATTATGTAATATGTAATAGTTTCATTGGGCCTAAAGAGTGAGTTATCTGAACTGTCTTTGCATTCCAAGGCTTAGTTTAAAAATCTTGTGAATGTATTTTTTTGTTCACTTGATTTTGTTTTGGATTTGGGGTTTTGTTTGTTTGCTTGTTTTGTCTTTGGTTTGTTGGTTTTGGTGGGCTTTTTTTGTTAAGCATTTTATTTTCAGCATCACTGTGGATGATGCAGTGGTCAAATGAGCCTTGTTATCTTCTGTTCTAATCCCATGCATGTCCTGAGTGGCAGGGAGATAACCTTCTCCTGTTTGGTTGAGAAAGTAAGGTACCCTTATTGTTAACCTAAAGCTGGTTGATGTGTAGTCTCAAATCCCAAAGAATAAAAAGATTGTACTGTTGCACATTATACTTTCCCCACATACTCCTATGGGTTCCCTCTATTATTCTCTGATGTACAGAGTCACAGAATACACTGAGTTGGAAAGGACCCATCAGGATCATTGAGTCCAACTCCTGGCCCTGCACAGGACCATTCCCATGAGTCACACCATATGCCTGACAGTATTGTCTGAACGCTTTTTGAACTTTGTCAGGGTTGGTGCTGTGACCACTGCTCTGGGGAGCCTGTTCCAGTGCCCGACCACACTCTGGGTGAAGAACCTTTATCTGATATCCAGCATAAACCTTCCCTGACAAAATTTTATTCCATGCCCTGGGGTCTTGTCCTGACTCCTCGGGTCACCACAGAGAAGCAACA
>NW_020955409.1:2356-4132 GCF_003031625.1 Empidonax traillii
TCTTGTCATTTGAAATAAATATTTTTCTAGTTTATCACTAGATATAATATAGAGAACAGTGTACAGATAGTAAGAAAGAAATTTTAACTTTGATGACTATCTGAAGAACTCCAGAATTCTATATTTTCCTGAAAATGCTATTTTACAGTATTCATGAGAAGACACCAGTTTGGAATTCCAATTGGCAGATTTTTTTTTTTTTCACTTTTTGTATTGGTTGTTGTTGTTTTGTTTAGAATCTTCTCTGAGGAAAATTTTGGCAAGAATTAGTTTTTTTGATGAACCAGAAACTCAAAGGGTTTTTTTCAGCTCACAGAGGAGTGAGGAAAGTTAGTTTCACTCTCATGCAGGAGAAAATTTAACCAGGATCTGCCACAGAGGAGTTTTTCAGCATCACTGCATTTTGTGCAGGACAGGTCTTGCAGTGAAATCAAAGGGAAACAGGTGGCACAGCTTCGGGATCTGCTAGGAAGTAGATGGTCAGTCACACAGCTATCTAAAGACAGAGATGTTATTGAATATGATTAGAGAGCTACAATATCTCTCAAATGACAGAGAAAAACCAAGAAAAGATGATTATTACTGGCATTCCTGGCATCATATGGAAGCCAGACTTTCTAAGCAAGCTTCTTTTGTTGACAGCCCATATTCCAATGTGAATATTGTTAAGTATTCAAGAAACAAGAAGCTTTTTTAAGGCTTTCAAATGGCTTATTGCTATGAGTCTCTCTCTGCTGAAAATCTGTACCTAAGGGGCAAGTTTGCAAGAGGAGAATAACTTCTGCAACTAGCTTAAAACCATAGGTAAGATGTCCCTAAGGCAAGGTGTTTTAGGAAGAAAGGCATCAGCTAATTAAACTTAATTGGGTTAGCCAGGGCAGTGTGATTAGCATAATTAATTTAGGCTTCTGAGTAGGCTTGAGGGGCGTGTGTTTTTGTGAGGAATCTTTTGAGGGAGGTGTTTTGGACTCTGAAGTGAGAAGACTAGTTAAATCTTTGGGTCAAGGGAGAGACACCGTCGATGAGTGGGAAAGACAATGTGCAGAAATGCAGAGGATTTGGCACACCTGAAGGCTTTGTGCTTTTTGAAGCTGGCAATAGTTAAGGAAAAAAACAAGGGGGTTAGTTAGAAGATTTTAATCCACCTGGAAAGCATGGGGAAGCAGCCTAAGCCAGTCTGATATGCTTGTGCTTGATGGTGCTGTGACATAAGTGAAAATATGGCAATAGTGGATAGGATTTAAATCAGACTGTATAGCAAAGGGGTACAATTCTCCAGTTTGGGAGAGCTGAAATTATTTGGGCTTAACTGTTGCAAAAAGTGAATGAATTACTGGTTTAAACTATTTTCTGAGATCTTTGTGTATTGTACCCTTAGCTCATGAAAAGAATCCTTAAGAATTAAAAGCACACAAACATCAAGGATTTTCTTAAATGACAGAGAAAAACTATGATCACTTAATAGCACTACTGGTTTTATAAAGTAAGTGGACTTGCAAATATGAATACCCTATCTTTGATTGCAGCACTACTTCAATGGAATAGATTGTGTAGTTCTTTATTCCTGTATTAAATTATTATGGGAGCCCCCGGTGGTGTAGAGGAAAACACACTGCACTGTCACTGCAGAGACCCGGGTTCGATTCCTGGTCGGGGCCCCTCCCCGGGCAGATGGAGCTCGTTAGCCCTGTAAGGCAATCCATCTACGTCCTGAGGACCTCGCTGCCACCGTCCAAGCGTGCTTGGCCCCGGCAGATGAACCTCAGGATTAAAGGG